>NW_007379229.1:0-61982 GCF_000475195.1 Diaphorina citri | reverse complement strand
TTTATCTAGGGACCTCGAAGCATGTTCAGGTAGGCAACCTTTGGAATGGAAAGAGTTGGTTTATAACCAGGCCAGATAATTAACGAGGCATTGTACCTACAGAAACAAATTCAACATGAACTTCGTTTTTTTTTTTTAATAAACAACTTTTCTTGAGGATCCCGTCCTTTGATTGAGAAGCCTTTCACATGACCTCCTGTCTCAGTATCTAGTACATGTGTATACCTAACGGAGAAAAGGAGCTACCATGAGTTCCCAAAACGAATCCGAAAATTTCCAAAACATCAAAATCACACAAAAAGTTCACTTCAGAATCGTTATCGCGTATCAAACAGACAAACCCAAATGTAAAATTGTCGTGCTTCAACTTAGCCCTCACTTTATTGTACCAAAAATTAAGAGAGGGACCAATTACTCTCATTCTGAATGAAACACCCTACCCATTTTGCCAGTTTTTTCTCCAATTAACGGCATACGTATGTATTGTAACGTACAATCTACAATATTGTACATAATTACATATACCGATATTTTTTTCAATATGTTTATTTTTGCAGAAATATAGATTACCCATTTTGCCAGTTTTTTCTCCAATTAACGGCATACGTATGTATTGTAACGTACAATCTACAATATTGTACATAATTACATATACTGATATTTTTTTCAATATGTTTATTTTTGCAGAAATATAGATTTTTTCATCATCAGATTTTTCCTTTCCGTAACTAAGTATTCTGCAATTGGTGGAGATGTCATTTTTTCTGTCTTTACGGACAATAGTAATAACTGGAGTTGATTATAAATAACTTCTAAAACAAAAATTTACATGAAGCACAATTTTTAATTTTTTACTAATAATAATAGTCTCTCATCAGTGTGGTGGTACCTGGTACACACTACCCAAATACAAGTATCAAGGGCCATAAGTAGAACAAGATTGTCAATATCTTTCATAGTGGGTGGTAGACTTCAATTCCAATATTGTGGTATTTCAGAGTTCTAAATGATAATGGGCACTTAATCGTTCAGCAACATTTAATAAAATTGTATAACCTATTCGAGCTACACCAATAAACACTTCACTCTACATGTCACAAGATAATGAGTCCAAATAATCAGCTGGAAACACAAAATCTTGTTTACAAATTTCAACCTCTGTCTGACACGAGAATTTTTTACATCTTGTTCTGCATTCTTTCCAACCAAGAAACCAATGTTCACGAAGAAAAAACGAACACGTCAGAAGTGGAGGGCGAGTGTATTGGCTGGGGTTCATTCAAATCAGTAATATAAGCTAATATTTAGCTGATGCCCTATATCCCTGATAAAAATATAGAGTGAAGTGTAATTTTATTAGGTAATAGTATGATGATGCATTTAACCACTGTGATGTAAGGATTTAATGTGATTCTGATGATACTTATAAAAATATAACATAAAAAAAAAAGAAACCACAATACAATGAAAAATTCAATAATTATGATATTGTATTCTGCATTGTTTTGTGCTGGTTGTTCTCTACGTACTAGAGTACAGATTTCGAGAATAGGTCTTCTGGTCACTTTAGGTACACCACTGTTCAATAATGATGATATCATTTTAATTTCAGTTACAACTAAATAAATTATTATTATCCAACCAACAACAGAAACCGAGAGCAAAACTTGTAGGTACCTAATGTTTTGATATCATTATTTTAATATTGTTCTCTCTGTGTGTGTAATTTGGCAACACTCCATCAAACAAAAATTGGCTGGGGTTCATAGCTGATGCTCTATAGCTCTATACCTATAGCTTATAACAATGTAGAGTGAGTTGTATTAATTAGATAAGATTCAAGTTCAAGGTGATAAAAAAAAGCAACCACAATGGGTACAATGAAAAATTTATCATTATTTCTGATCTTATATTCTGCACTATTTTGTGCTGATGTGGTTGGTTGTTTTCTATGTAGGTACTGTAGGTACAAGAACAGATTTCGAGAATAGGTCTTCTGGTAACTTGAGCTACACCACTGTTCAATAATGATGATATAATTTTAATTTCAGCTACAACTAAATAAATTTTATTATTATTCAACCAACAATTTGGACCGATTGCAATACTTTCTCATTACCTTGTATAGGTTCCCTATACGTAAGGGTAATAGAAAGTAAAAATAGTAATATACCAAATCAATATATATGTACAGGGTGACTTTATTACCAGGCTACAAATGGGGAAGACCCAGAACTCATATTTAGAAAGTAGGTCATTAACCTATATTCATAATGCTAAAGAGGAAATAAGTGACAAAAAATTCTAAAATCTAGCAACAAATCATTAGAAGACAATGAATCACTCTATACCACGACATACATACCTTGTGACTTGTGTCACCCAGTATACACATAGGGCACAAATTACGAGCAGGTAAAAAGGTCAGTTTCCCCCGGTAAACAAAGCTCCAAATTTGGGTCAACTCATTGTTTGAGTCACGTAAACCAATTATTATATTTTTTTGTTTAATATTTAACACACATTTAATTGACAAGGTCTATGAAGTTTTCCTTCCAATTTAGTTTTTTTATTGTTCCCCGTTTTTATGAAGTGTTAATTGCCTTCTTCTTCCTCTTATTGTTTTTATTGGTGGTTTAATTGGTTTCGTTTTGCTTTTATGTTTGTTTTCTTAATGATGTTAATGTTTGTACTAGCGAGATAATTATTCAACTTAGAACATACAATACAATCCCATAGATATTATGTTAGGCCCATAAATCTCTTCCAACCCTTCTTCCCATTATGTTTCTTACCAATCTCAAAACATGTTCATTGTAAGCATTATTCTTTGGATTTGGAAGAAGAATGTTGTGTGTGTCAAATTGTCAATATGAAAGAAATATAGGGTAATTCTTTGTGAAAACATGTTGGGAGAGGATTTCAAATTTTATTGGAAGATTTGTTTTGACTGAAAATAATTCAACAACATTTCGAACTTGTTAGATCTGTTACCTAAAATAACGGAATATTTTATTAATATTTCTACTATAGGCATTGTTTTTTTCACAGATAAGTGAACACTAATCTAAGCTGAGATATAATTGCCCATTCTAATACTTTCAAGACATGAACAACAATGAGGAAAGGCCTAATGCCAAGGATAGAGCATGGAATGTCATAAAGAGTTATAAATAAAAGAAGATTAGTAAATTTAGTTAAAAGGAAGTTTTAAGTACAGAAATACGTGTCAATAATGAGCTAAATCTAAAACAGTAAACGCTATTAATTGTTAACCAACACTATAATTGATTCAAATGATTACTAATTTAACTACCATGAATACCATGATGTAAAATCTGCTTATTGATTTCCTACTGGGTTATGTAAACGGGATGATTCAACATGAGGTTCTTACCAACAGGTATACCTCCTACCTCATCAAAATATATCCAAGAATTGAAACACCCCCTATACCAGTATACCTAATACGAGTAAAGAGTAGGTAAACATGTTCTTGTAAAAAAAAAAGAACTATAATAATATTATTATTAATGATTCGATACAGAAATAATGGCTTAATCAGGATAGATTAGGTATGGTTAACCTACCTGTTTGGATGTAAAAAAATACATTTACACATTTCATTCATAATATTATTTACATAGTAGGTATTCTTATTAATTTAATTCGTAGGCATGTTAATTTTCCAAGATATTTTTTACGGTCACTTATCCAAATTAAAATCTGAGCAAGGTATTCTATCTCTTGCTCTTTCTTTCTCTCTCCTCAATATGATTTATTAACTTGTTTTTAATAAATTAGTAACTTAATTATCCGAAGAACAAAATAATATTTGCCAGAACGAGAGCAAAAATAATGTTTTTTGTTTTCCTTACTTTTTAACATTTCATAGAAATATTTTTAACACTCAAAGTTAACCCTCTATAAACCAGTGTTATAATTGGTTTCTAAATACCCATTACCTTTTTACCTTTACTTGAAAACGAGTTCGAGTAAAATTCCTGGTCCCAATGTAAATACTGAAAAAAGTATAGAAGGTGAAATAACATTTTTTCTGCCGCAGAGGAAGCGTCCCCCCCCCCTGGCCCCCTCTGTCCCATTGACATAAATCTCAAGGGACAGACAGACAGGACATTAAAAATGGGATCATAATAATAAATTTTGTACATAAAAAAATCCCTGAACGGAAAACTATGTAAGGGAAAAATTACAGGAAGGATAAGCGAGACGGTCACTTATCCAAATTAAAATCTGAGCAAGGTATTCTATCTCTTGCTCTTTCTTTCTCTCTCCTCAATATGATTTATTAACTTGTAAAATATAAATTAGTAACTTAATTATCCGAAGAACAAAATAATATTTGCCAGAACGAGAGCAAAAATAATGTTTTTTGTTTTCCTTACTTTTTAACATTTCATAGAAATATTTTTAACACTCAAAGTTAACCCTCTATAAACCAGTGTTATAATTGGTTTCTAAATACCCATTACCTTTTTACCTTTACTTGAAAACGAGTTCGAGTAAAATTCCTGGTCCCAATGTAAATACTGTAAATAGGTATACATAGGATAACAGGAAATTTACTGATCCTCTTTCAACATATAGCAGAACCAACTGATCATCATTAGAGGTTGAAGTTTTCTCTAGAAAAACGTGAAGACGATGTGGACGCCTAATCGTTTGATTAGGACAGGGTTAATTCAGATTAATTTGCAAGATAAAGTTGCTGAGACTTGCCAAATTTCTCTAATGTTCACATTCCCAAAATTTTACGATTTGAATGTTGGTAGAACTTGTTAGGATTGCTGAGACTTGCCAAATTTCTCTAATGTTCACATTCCCAAAATTTTACGATTTGAATGTTGGTAGAACTTGTTAGGATTTTTTTTTTCTTTTCTTTTTCGGGTAATTTTATTCTATCATTTAATTTCATCACACCATAACGCAAGTTTGCCTAGATGCTTATCAGCTTTTCTTTTTCGGGTAATTTTATTCTATCATTTAATTTCATCACACCATAACGCAAGTTTGCCTAGATGCTTATCAGTTTCCTTTTTTATGATCGTTTTTATTTACTCAACTACAACAGAGAATTCATTCTGTTAATTTGAAGGTGGAAGAATTGCAATTTTTTCTTCTTTTTACCAAACTAGAGCCGTTATTTTTACACCCGCCTACACATGGTAGTTGAAAATTACATTTATGGTTAATGTTAACATTTCATAGAAATATTTTTAACACTCAAAGTTAACCCTCTATAAACCAGTGTTATAATTGGTTTCTAAATACCCATTACCTTTACTTGAAAACGAGTTCGAGTAAAATTCCTGGTCCCAATGTAAATACTAAAGAAATCATACACTTGACAAAGTATTGTGAAGAAACACAAGAATAAGTTTGACAAGCCTCACAAGAAATTGCCCTCATCGATCCTATATCCTTCACCAGGTCCGAACTCCCAAAACAACAAGAGAAGGGTTCAGAGTGTGAGCTTTATGATTAAACTGACCACATTGGGACAAATTCTTTTATTCGTTCCTGAGGTACTTCCCCCTCCGCCCGACTTCATGTGAAATAAAATGTCAAATCAAACTGAACTCGTATCTCTGGGAAATATATAACGATAAAAAAAAGGAATCATAAACTTTTCAGATCCTATTAAGATAAAATAGGATATTCCCTCTTCCCCTACCAAGTACCCAAGACTCCTTCCATTTAGTACCTAACCTCTCCCGGCCTAGTAGGAAATTTCCACTTTCCATAAGTTACTCTTACTTTCTTCTACAATCTACATGGAGAAATATAAATTTATTTTTTACTACTGATTGCAAGTTTTAAATTTTAACACCAACTTTTTTTACAACTTTGACTGCTCTAAAAAATAAATATAAAGAAAAGCGTGTACTCTATACTACCTTTACCTCCACAACTTTGCTTTCTTTCCTGCTCATGAATTTTAAATTAGTGCCCACCAAATGAACATTGAATCGAGAGAAGTGAAAAGCGTAGGACTGTTATATCTTCACACTTAGGAGTGAACGATTGAACTTTTTTTAAGACGTTTCTCTATTACTCTCAGGTAAAAAACCAATTATTTAAGTTAAATGTTGTAAAAAAAAGGAATCATAAACTTTTCAGATCCTATTAAGATAAAATAGGATATTCCCTCTTCCCCTACCAAGTACCCAAGACTCCTTCCATTTAGTACCTAACCTCTCCCGGCCTAGTAGGAAATTTCCACTTTCCATAAGTTACTCTTACTTTCTTCTACAGATTTCTGTACATCCGTCACTGGGGAGGAACAGAAGACAAGATGACGGGGGAGGAAGAGGAGGGGGGTTTTGGGGGAATGCACGGAACATTGGAACAATGGACAGTTATGAAAATGGTGTGAGGGGCACTGAAAGGAAGGGGGACAAGGAGGAGGAGGAGAGAAGGAGGAGGGAGGAGGAAGAGAAGAAGGAGAACGAGAAAAGGAGGGGGAAAAGAGGAAGAGGAGGGGAGGGTTTCCGCCGTAGCACGGTCATATTTCATACAGACTAGGTAGGTTCAGGTAAAACACCTATGCGGAAACATTATGGATTATAGCAGCCATGGTAGAGACTTAGTTGGGAAGTCAATGTGTAGAAGACTTTAGCCCATAATAATCCAAATGCATGAACGTACCTTAGGTAGGTACCTATACTTCCTATTTATGATTTAGTTTTGGGGTGATTTTCATTTACTTTTATTATTTACCCACCTATTTATCTGTCTGAAAGATAAATTTTGTACCTATTTTTGTAGATATTCGCTTCTGTTTTGAAAAACACAAATGCCAACTGTTTCATTCATTTTTTTTTAGTTTTTGGAGGCACCCGGTAAAAGTAACCACAAATGAAAATTTTCCGTATAAATTATAAAATGAGAGAGAGAGAGGGAGAGAGAAATAGGAGGAGAAGACAAACGTTCATTGGTACTCCCACGTGTACAAACCAAATGGAGAGAGGAAGGGAGAGAGAGAGAGAGAGAAAGAGAGGGAGAGAGAGAAAGAGAGGGAGGGAGAGAGACAGAAGGAGGGAGAGAGAGAGAGTTGCCCGGATTTTCGAATAAATTTTTCCATTTGATGAGGATTTTTTTCGGATGTGTTTCACTGTACGTAAGTACGTAGATACATATCGGGACCACATATTTGAAATAGCTATCTGAGCTCTAAAAGACAGAGGAAGGAAGGGAGAGATAAAGGGAGAGAGAGAGAAAGAGGCAAGGATTTACATCGTTAAAAAGAAAAACGTAATTAGTCAGGACGAACATCCACTCTAAATCTCTCTCTCTGAAAAAAAAAAAAAAAAAACCTCAGAAGAGGTCAATTCTAAAATAAACAGAAAAAACCTAAACCTAAAACTCCAGCAAAAAAATCTAAAATCATTCCCAAAGGAAACAAAGACGATCCAGAAAGAGTGAGAGATGAAGGGAGGGAGAGAGAGAGAAAAGGGTGAAAGAGGAAGGGAAAAGGAGAGAGAAAAGAGGAAAGATATAGGGTGAGAGAAGACGAGATAGAGAGGGACTCAAAGAGGGAGGGAGACTTTTTTCTTGACACATTAAGCACTTTCTGACACAAACGGAAAATTTTAGACAGAGGAGAATTACCCCTCGAAAAATTTCGGTGGAGAAACAAGCCAAAGACCTCCCCCCTCCCTTTCTGAGTGAAAACTTAACCAACTCCTTCTATAACCTCCTCCCCCACCCTCCAAAGTACACATTAAGCACTTTCTGACACAAACGGAAAATTTTAGACAGAGGAGAATTACCCCTCGAAAAATTTCGGTGGAGAAACAAGCCAAAAACCTCCTCCCTCCCTTTCTAAGTGAAAACTTAACCAACTCCTTCTATAACCTCCTCCCCCACCCTCCAAAGTCCCCCCCTAATCTGAACCAAAGTTTGAACCCGACACCCCACTCACTCTCTCTGGGGGGTACGTCATATTTTGTGTGTAACTTTGAAATTCCTCAAATCAGCAAGTTTATTTTTATTTCACAAAAATGAAACTTATCAAAAAGTTGTTCTTTTTTTTGCTGTTCTCTCAAAAGCTCTGGGTAGTGTCGAAGCATTAATTCGGTATTTTTGAGGAACAGGAGCTTAGAGGAACTGTATTTTACCACTTCTTAAAAACTTAAGGAGTAAACACCTTCAGTAAACACTTTCTAGAGAGGAACTAATTCTTTGAAGACAGGGACATTTCCTAAATGAAAACTGAAGAAAATCACTCACGCAACCATTAAAAGTTGATCCAGATTCGATTTTTCTTTTTCACTTAAAAACTTAAGGAGTAAACACCTTCAGTAAACACTTTCTAGAGAGGAACTAATTCTTTGAAGACAGGGACATTTCCTAAATGAAAATGGAAGAAAATCACTCACGCAACCATTAAAAGTTGATCCTGATTCGATTTTTCTTTTTCATATTCACCACTGACCAGGGAAAAAATGTACTGAAACTTCTTCATGAACTCCACAACTCCACGCCACAAATATTTGACTTACTTTTTCCGAAAGGTAAAAGAAATGTCGAAATGGAGAGAAAAAGAATTTGACAATAAATAGAAAATAACTGACAGGAGATAGATCACAGTTCGGGGAAAATTCAGGGGAACACGAATTGACTCGGTGGAAAATGGAGTTTGGCTTGACAGAATGTGGAAAAGTAACGTGACAAAAAATAAATAGGAAAAAACTTAGCGGAGAAAAATTGGGTTTACATTTTTTCTCCACGTGTAAAATAGGCAAATACGTAGAGATCAATAAACAGTGGAATATTCACGGAGAATTGCATAGATAAACATCTTATATATCTCTCTTGCTTTAATCCTACATCAGTGTCCACTGTTAGGGTCAGCTCTCCTAGATAAACATCTTGTAAAAAAAAAAAAAACAGATGATACCAGAATTATATTGGGTTTGGGACATGGGAACAATGAATGCAATTTCCCCCAACTGCAGCAGCATTTTTTTCGCTTTAAATTGAACATAAAAAAAGCGTCGGTTGCACACAATTCAAACTTGATATTCATCATCACCACCATATAGAGTAGTCTGATTTTCATTTTAAAAATAGTAATATACCAAATCAATATAATGTACAGGGTGACTTTATTACCAGGCTACAAATGGGGAAGACCCAGAACTCATATTTAGAAAGTAGGTCATTAACCTATATTCATAATGCTAAAGAGGAAATAAGTGACAAAAAATTCTAAAATCTAGCAACAAATCATTAGAAGACAATGAATCACTCTATACCACGAACAGATGATAGGTAATACTCTTCTTCTTCGCCCTTTCTCGTGTACAGAAGGGGTCGGCGTGTTTCGACAGCCTTTAAATCAGCGTAACAGATGATAGGTAATACTCTTCTTCTTCGCCCTTTCTCGTGTACAGAAGGGGTCGGCGTGTTTCGACAGCCTTTAAATCAGCGTTAACTAGGGTGATTGCTTTGGGCTGACATTTGGTTTTGGCTACAAATTTTACGAGTGGATGCTGGATGCCCTTCGCACTCAACCTTTGCTATTTCTTTAGCAAGGGTTGTATGTATGTAAAAATAAACAGATAGGCATTACTTACAGGTTTCATATCACAGGTTTCGATATCGTCGAACGACAACTCGTTACAGTCTCCGCCTCCGCCAATCACATCGCTCAGAAAGTCGGGGGGCGGCCGCGGGGGCGGGGGGAGCCGAAACTCAGGAGGTCTGTTGCTCGGGGGCCCGGGACAGTCGCATTCATAATAGTCGGCGGCGCTATCCATGTCCCACAGGGCGGGCACTTCCGAGGCGGCACCCGTCATGCCCTGAAAACAGCACAAAACAAAAGACAAATGAGTCACCAATAGATAACATAGAACGACGAATAGAAATTAGTCATCAACAGAAGTCCAACATAACTGATGTAAAAAGGGCACGTCCACCACAAACAGATTATTCGTAGTGGAGACGCCAAAATTACAAAATACCGAGAGTAAGGAAAATAGCATAGTTTTTGAGATATACGTAGAAGGACAATAAGAAAGAGTAAAAAATACCTAGTTTGCTTTTCTACATCATAAATAGGTAGGTACATCCAATCATGATAAAGAAATTGTACTGAAAACTCCCATAAAATCAACGTATGTACAACAGCACAAAACAAAAGACAAATGAGTCACCAATAGATAACATAGAACGACGAATAGAAATTAGTCATCAACAGAAGTCCAACATAAGTGTTGTAAAAAGGGCACGTCCACCACAAACATATTATTCGTAGTGGAGACGTCAAAATTACAAAATACTGAGAACAAGGAAAATAGCATAGTTTTTGAGATATACGTAGAAGAACAATAAGAAAGAGTAAAAAATACCTAGTTTGCTTTTCTACATCATAAATAGGTAGGTACATCCAATCACGATTAAAGAAATTGTACTGAAAACTCCCATAAAATCAACGTATGTACCACCACGCACCACGCCATGTCATGTCAGCAACCCTAAGTACTTCGATGCTTTCCATCAAGATCATCATAATGTAAACAAATCAACAACCCGTGTATAATGAATAATAATATTTAACGATGAAAAACATCAAACACTCCTCTGATCTGGCCTGGGCGTAATTATAGCCAGGTATTGTAAAGGTACTTCGTACAAATAAAGCCTTAATTAAAAATTAAAAAGTTAATTAAAAAATAGAGGAGAAAAAACAGAGAGATTTTTCTTCCAAACCAGCTCACATTTTTTTCATTTACTTTGTATGCATTATGCATCTGGATTTTTTGTATATATATTTATAATTATCATTATTATTATAATTTAAAGCAAGTCTCCTGTGAAAACTTGAGGAAATTTATGCTTATGTAGGTATAATGAAACACCCCACATATTAAATAGCTACATTCCTACCTACATAGCTTTCAACAGATTTTTATTAAAGTAGAAAAAGTGTGAGACTCGTTGTACGTAATTTTCTTTCCATCCTTTATTCCATGTACTTTTGTATGTAATATTAATACTACATAACAATTTGCTATGTAAATAGACATGTAAAAATCACGCGGAAGAAAAAAATTGCTCTCCTCCTGAAGCTGTTCTGTGTAAATTTCTCGGATGAAGAAGGCAAACACCACCAGCAGCAGCACTTGAAGTATTAGCTCAATTATTTTCGTTTTGCATTATCATCACTCCATTAGCTTTCAAAAGGCTCAGACTTTTTTTAAAATTAAAATGGTGGTCAGCTTTAAAAACTTGATGGTTTTTGTGTTTTTTCAAAACTTGATGCTAACAGAAAGCCCCCATTGCCTTTTTTTCCATATGGTAAAAAAAACCTTTCATTTGAGTCTCAAATAATGAAACAACTTATTATTTATAAAGATAATAATTATTATTCAAGTTGTTACGCCGTCAGATTCAAGTTTTCCGTATAAATTTAGTAAAGGATATACGGGCAGTTAGGGCCATCAACAATCCTAGGGTGAAAAATCTTTGGCAGTAGCTCTTCAAGTTTCTCTTTTTGTATGGGAGAGGGGGGAACAGATTTTTCTCCAATTAAAACTAAAAAATCACACAAAGTTGGACCTTGCTAAAACCTCTTTTTTAGCCGCCATTTTGGAAAAATCATTACGGTACGGGATTACGGTACATCCTAGAGAAAAAATGTAAATGTAAAAAATGTAGGAAATAGAAATACAAACAACTTTCTAATTCATTATTATTAGAAAAAAATTACCTAAAACGAGATATTCTCAAAAAACCCTTTTTTTAGCCGCCATTTTGAAACGGGATCGACCGTTATGGGATTACAGTACATCCTAGAGAAAAAGTGTAAATGTATGAAATGTAGGAAAGAAAAAAACAAACAACTTTTTAATCTATTGTTATTAGAAAAAAATTAGCTGAAAAGAGATATTATGAGAAAACCTCTTTTTTGGCCGCCATGTTCGAAAAATCCTTACGGTACGGGATTACGGTACATCCTAGAAAAAAAGTGTAAATTTACAAAATGTAGGAAATATAAATATAAAAAACTTTCTAATTCATTGTTATTAGGAAAAAGTTACCGGAAACGAGATATTATCAAAACCCCGTTTTTGGCCGCCATTTTGAAAAAAGGCCGCCATTTTGTTTGTGTGCATGATTTTTGGTGTCACCCCTTCCTAAAAGTTTCATATTTTCCCAATGAAGGTCCATACCAAATTTGGTGCTTTCCTGAATAAATGCAGCTTTTGGCCAAAATTGTGACGTTAGGCCACCCACTACACATAGTGTGTGCCTAGGCGACCATAGAGTGATATGGGTTAGAGATGCCTCCTAGTAATTAAAAATCCGACAGATCAGTATACAGGGTGGCAGGTTATAAAACTGGTTGGGGGAAGAGCTCATTATGTGAGAATCCTGCCATTCAATCCTTCAAGAGAAGTTAGGTATTTTTAAAAACAGGATAATAAACGGAATTATTTTCTCTAATTCACATGGTTCTATTTGTAACGTCATGTCAAAAAATAGCAAAATTCTTGGACTTGTCTAAATACTAAACAAATATTTAAGTTGGTAGATCTACCTTGTGTTGATTTTGCTGACTAATACTTAGACAGATATAAAAGATATAAACTAGAATTTGGTGGCAGGTTATAAAACTGGTTGGAGGAAGAGCTCATTATGTGAGAATCCTGCCATTCAATCCTTCAAGAGAAGTTAGGTATTTTTAAGAACAGGAGAGTTGAAAAAAATAATAATAAACGGAATTATTTTCTCTAATTCACATGGTTCTACTTGTAACGTCATCATGTCAAAAAATAGCAAAATACTTGGACTTGTCTAAATACTAAACAAATATTTAAGTTGGTAGATCTACCTTGTGTTGAATTTGCTGACTAATAGACAGATATAAAAGATATAAACTAGAATTTACATTGTGACACATTGGGACCACCTATGACCTATGAATCATCAGTCAAACAGTACAGATAATAATACACTCAACACTGAGGACCTCAATAATATTGGTGAAATAAACATAGTACCAAAAACGAAACACAAGCAATATCATGGTGTATGGATATTCCAAAACAAAGCTCTCAACAGGATCTATAAAAGTGACCTGATCAGAATATACATAGCATTATTCCAAACCAAAATGTAAATAAAAATTTCTATAAAAGTGACCTGATCAGAATATACATAGCATTATTCCAAACCAAAATGTAAATAAAAATTGTAGGTGGCCCAGACCCAGGGCAAGAACACCAAGACCAAACAAAAAAGTGGTTGAGTCACTTGAAATTTGCCGTTATTGCACGCAAACCTTGGGAAACAAATCAATAACTACAAAGATAGTAATGTACTTTATGTTCGTATCTAACAAAATATATGTGGATTTAGATTTGTACCAGATTGAGGGCAAGAACACCAAGACCAAACAAAAAAGTGGTTGAGTCACTTGAAATTTGCCGTTATTGCACGCAAACCTTGGGAAACAAATCAAGAACACCAAGACCAAACAAAAAAGTGGTTGAGTCACTTGAAATTTGCCGTTATTGCACGCAAACCTTGGGAAACAAATCAATAACAACAAAGATAGTAATGTACTTAATGTTCGTATCTAACAAAATATATGTGGATTTAGATTTGTGCCAGATTAGCAAAACCTAAGACACAGCTAATTTGGAGCGTAATGTACTTAATGTTCGTATCTAACAAAATATATGTGGATTTAGATTTGTGCCAGATTAGCAAAACCTAAGACACAGCTAATTTGGAGCAAGGAATAGCAAAGACACACATTTTGGAGCAAGGAAATAACAAGTGACCTTGATCTAGGACACGAACCTTGAGTCTCTAGAGAATTTTGGAGCAAGGAATAGCAAAGACACAGCTAATTTGGAGCAAGGAATAGCAAAGACACAGCTAATTTGGAGCAAGGAATAGCAAAAAGACACACATTTTGAAGCGATGAAATAACAAGTGACCTTGATCTAGGACACGAACCTTGAGTCTCTAGAGTGCAGAGACCCTCGCAACCATTGTGCAGTGAGACTCACGGATAATTACAAGGTATTGGAGAGATGGATGACTATGATGATGAGATGGATACTGTTGATGATAGTTCCGACATGAAAGTAATCTCCAGAACTGACATTCAAGTCAGGTAGAACTGACTAGTACAGTTCACTTGATGGTAACGCCCCTGCGTATTGCATTGTAGAAGGTACGGGGTTCGATTCCTCTGGGCGGTAACGCTCCGTCATCGTTATTTGTAGATAGTTCCGACATGAAAGTAATCTCCAGAACTGACATTCAAGTCAGATAGAACTGACTAGTACAGTTCACTTGATGGTAACGCCCCTTCGTATTGCATTATAGAAGGTACGGGGTTCGATTCCTGTCGTGGGCTCTGGGCGGTAACGCTCCGTCATCGTTATTTGTGTAATAATTCGTTTTTTCAACAACATTTTCATTATTTCCAGAGTACAAACATAGTTTTAAAGTCAATAAGCCCACTCAGAAAATAGAAATTCACAACTTTAGATTAGGCATTTAGGTGGTAGAAATTACCCCATCCATAAACCTAAAAAAAAAAAAAAAAAAAAAACTTATTAAAGGATTAGCAATATTGGAATTATTGATCTTCTGAAGTTCTAAATTTTAGAATAGCCACCAAAACCAACAAAGAACTATAACAAAGACTCTCTTTTGATTCCTGTATTGTCTGAAAGGAAATTATCTACACCTATGATTCGACCCAGATCTGCACCCACATCATTCTACTCGAGTACTCGACCGAAACTTTGACATCCAGACAAAAAAAAGTATCTACCCCGTGTCGAATTTAATCTACACCTATGATTCGACCCAGATCTGCACCCACATCATTCTACTCGAGTACTCGACCGAAACTTTGACATCCAGACAAAAAAAAAGTATCTACCCCGTGTCGATTTTGAGGACCTCAATAATATTGGTGAAATAAACATAGTACCAAACACGAAACACAAGCAATATCATGGTGTATGGATATTCCAAAACAAAGCCATCTACACCTATGATTCGACCCAGATCTGCACCCACATCATTCTACTCGAGTACTCGACCGAAACTTTGACATCCAGACAAAAAAAAAAGTATCTACCCCGTGTCGATTTTGAACAGCTCCCTCTGTCCTTACATAATACGTGTCATATCAGAGCATTTCACTACCTAATTATTCACATGCCAGCCTTGTTATGTTTATCAACCCGTTACCATGGAAACGAGAAACGGAAAATAATGAAAAATTAAGAACTACATCATCCTCCGTGATAGCTGTTGTTCGAAAAAGAATAGTTGAGAAAGTAATGAGAAAAGAAAGTGAAGAGAATAGATGAATGAAGAGCGGAGAGAAGTGAAATCTGTGAAGTGAGGAGTCGAGAGAAAGAAGGTGGACAGAAGGGAGAAAATGAGGGGATATGAAGAAAGCGAGGGGAGGGAGGAGGAGAGAGGAAGAAAGGGAGGGGGAGGGAGGAAAAGAGAAGGAAAGGGAGAGAGGTATAGTCCTCCTATAAAAGTGACCTGATCAGAATATACATAGCATTATTCCAAACCAAAATGTAAATAAAAATTGTAGGTGGCCCAGACCCAGGGCAATAACACCAAGACCAAACAAAAAAGTGGTTGAGTCACTTGAAATTTGCCGTTAGTGAACGCAAACCTTGGGAAACAAATCAATAACAACAAAGATAGTAATGTACCTACTTATTGTTCGTATCTAACAAAATATATGGATTTAGATTTGTGCCAAATTAGCAAAAACCTCCTAAGACACATAATTTTGGAGCAAGGAATAGAGAAGACACACAATTTTGGAGCAAGGAATAGCAAAGACACACATTTTGGAGCAAGGAATAGCAAAGACACAGCTAATTTGGAGCAAGGAATAGCAAAGACACACATTTTGGAGCAAGGAAATAACAAGTGACCTTGATCTAGGACACGAACCTTGAGTCTCTAGAGTCTAGAGTGCAGAGACCCTCGCAACCATTGTGCAGTGAGACTCACGGATAATTACAAGGTATTGAAGAGATGGATGACTATGATGATGAGATGGATACTGTTGATGATAGTTCCGACATGAAAGTAATCTCCAGAACTGACATTCAAGTCAGATAGAACTGACTAGTACAGTTCACTTGATGGTAACGCCCTTTCGTATTGCATTGTAGAAGGTACGGGGTTCGATTCCTGTCGTGGGCTCTGGGCGGTAACGCTCCGTCATCGTTATTTGTATAATAATTCGTTTTGTCGACAACATTTTCATTATTTCAAGAGTACAAACATAGTTTTAAATTTAAAGTCAATAAGCCCACTCAGAAAACAAATTCACAACATTAGCTTAGGCATTTAGGTGGTAGAAATTACCCCAACCATAAACCTCGATATTTGATTGTCCTCGAAAGGGGGTTCATTAATGCTATCTATATCATTATCATAATAATGATAATATCTTTTGTATCATTATCATTGTTGGATCCCCTTGCATCATTTCCAACTCTTTACAATGACTTATCCACCCTATACAGCTCCGATGTACACTTAAATAGTCAATTTAATAATGTCAAGGGACACTTTTGACTTTTTGTATCCGGGTACAACCCAGATAGAATCCGGGTAGAAAAGAGGTTAGAATCAGATTATCCGATCTTGTACCCGGATTCTATCCCAATACGTAGGCTATCCGCTATCATTACCTAATGATAGTAATGATGGAATATTAGAACAAAGTACCCAAAAACTGCAAACTACTGTTTGTGTCAGACCCTGTTATGAAACAAGCACAGAAGCACCACGTTATGAACGCAATATAGTCTGAAATTGCAGCCAATAACACAGCATTTTACTTTGAGCATGAATATCCAATCCGTATAGGTACAAGTATCAACGAATACTTATTTATAGGTGGTACAATTTTTATACTGAGCATGAATATCCAATCCGTATAGGTACAAGTATCAACGAATACCTATTTATAGGTGGCACAATTTTTATACGTTCCTTTTTTCCCCATATCCAATATGCTTGGAACGTCCATACCTTGTAAGTATACCTTTTAACTGAAGCTACATATGTACCTATACTTATTATATCAGCATATAAAATACCTATCACAAATATTACAAGTTTATTTTTACCTCCATTAAAAAAAAGTGTCTGAATTGCATATAGGGACTTTGGATTTTTCCTCTTTCCCTCTCTGAAAAATATTATAAATGTACACAGCGTACGTATCTTGGTACATTACCTCTTGGTCTTGGTACATTAATTTACATTCAATATTCATACTATGTAGATAGGTACAATGGTACATACATATTTAAATTTAGATTCCTATATCCACATATTCCACATTCATATTCACCTAAAGAAAATTGAAAAAAAAAAAAAAAAAAAAAAAAAAAAAAAGTCTATTCAATATTTCAGACGTTAAAGAAATATCGAAATTTGAATTTTTCATGCAGCGAAATTTCAAAAAAGAAAAAAAAAATAAATAAAATAAAATGAAAAAAAAATCGAGCACACTGATTTGACCCAGACATGTTTATAAGTACTTAAGTAGACGATGCTTAGGAGTTAAATTCTAATTTTATTAAAGCAATCGTTCTTGGAGACATAAATATGTACATTAGTGGATGTCTGGAACAGTTCTGATACACATATTACAGTCAAAAATCTCATTTCCAGGCACCCAAAGAGTTATGTAAAATATCATTGGATCCAAAGAGCCCACGTTATCCTTTCCGAGTGAAACTTGAAATCCTCTCAAATGATGATGAAAATACCTAAGAAAATATCATCAAATTTAAATAAAAAAATTCCGAAAAGAAAATGCGTTCGACAATAAATTTGAAACCTTTTCCCCTTTCTCATCCCTTCTCCCTTCATATTCACCAACGATTGATACCATTTGAATCTCTTTTCATTTCACGAGTAGGTGAGTAGTGGGTACTTGAGCTTGAAAAAGAAAGAATTTAGCTAGAAACACATACGAGATCAAAGAGAAGCGAGTTCTATATTATGTTTTTTTCTTCACGAATACCTACCTATACTCGTACTTTTGCTCATACTTTCCGTATAGGTAGTAGGTACCTACCAAAGGATATGATAAATACACTACATAGAACTTTAATACATTTTTATAATATCGCTTACTGGGTTACAAGAAAGTCTGTGTTAATATGTTACTACCCTAGTAACCAAAATAAGATTGTATCCGGGTACAACCCAGATAGAATCCGGGTAGAAAAGAGGTTAGAATCAGATTATCCGATCTTGTACCCGGATTCTATCCCAATAGGTAGGCTATCCGCTATCATTACCTAATGATAGTAATGATGGAATATTAGAACAAAATACCCAAAAACTGCAAACTACTGTTTGTGTCAGACCCTGTTATGAAACAAGCACAGAAGCACCACGTTATGAACGCAATATAGTCTGAAATTGCAGCCAATAACACAGCATTTTACTTTGAGCATGAATATCCAATCCGTATAGGTACAAGTATCAACGAATACCTATTTATAGGTGGCACAATTTTTATACGTTCCTTTTTTCCCATATCCAATATGCTTGGAACGTCCATACCTTGTAAGTATACCTTTTAACTGAAGCTACATACCTATACTTATTATATCAGCATATAAAATACCTATCACAAATATTACAAGTTTATTTTTACCTCCATTAAAAAAAGTGTCTGAATTGCATATAGGGACTTTGGATTTTTCCTCTTTCCCTCTCTGAAAAATATTATAAATGTACACAGCGTACGTATCTTGGTACATTACCTCTTGGTCTTGGTACATTAATTTACATTCAATATTCATACTATGTAGATAGGTACATACATATTTAAATTTAGATTCCTATATCCACATATTCCACATTCTTATTCACCTAAATACAATATTCAACTTTCCATTTCAATCTACCGTTGAAAGAAATACATATCTATAATAAAAAATAAATATGTAAATCATAAAATGGTAAGCAAACACAACTGCACGGGATATTATTAATAAACAAGCAGAATTTATTGATAAAAACTTGTCTTCCAGAAGGAATATTTTAATTCATATGCACAGTTTGTAAATGTTAGGTACAATATTTGTTTTCAAATGAATACTTTCAAAGGTTTGTGTTTGAAAATCAAAGTTTGTTCATCGTATATAGGAATACTCACTTAGATTAGAACAAACAAATACCTTCTCTACTACCAGTGCAGATTTATTCCGATATTTGCATTTTTTTACTTTTTCATTTTCATTACTTACTTACATGTTATTGCTAAACTGTGTGTTGTAAAAATGTTATATTCATTGAACTTTGCAGCTTGTATGACGTTTAAGTGTGCGAATTGATTACAGAAATGTTCATTTTACTTTCTTGAGCTCTATCCTTGATTTCAGAAATCAATTTAACTTCAGCTTGAAAATGGCATTCTTGGAACCCAGCCCAAGGTTAAAGCTCTAAAAAAGTATCGTTGAGTTCCGTAAGTAAATAATGTAAGATGTTTACTAGATTTGCAAAATCAAATGCTTCTTCTAGCAATTATTTAGATTTAAGATTTATTAAATCTTTTTCCACTCGAACGCTTCCTTATAAATCCCACTTCCAGGCTCACGCTTAGCATATCAAATTCAAATAAAAATTCGGTTGAATTAACCTTAACCATATGTCCCTCTAATCTGATTCAATTTATCCTTGTAACTTTACATTGTACTATGCAGACTTCTTCAGAGTAATTTCCATTTTTTACTTTCTTTACTTTTTTTTTAGAGCTGACAACAGAACTGACGACTTTTTTTTCGCACTTGAGAGGAATCTGAGCATCATCATCTCTCGATCTGAATACAAACTCCATGTTTCTCACGTGTGGTGAATGCAAGGATATTGTTCTTAGTGGTAGTCTTCATTATACAACATTTGGTCTGTGTCTGTACTTGCTCACGTGTGGTGAATGCAAGGATATTGTTCTCAGTGGTAGTCTTCATTATACAACATTTGGTCTGTGTCTGTGCTTGTGCTCAATTATTTTCGTTTTGCATTATCATCACTCCATTAGCTTTCAAAAGGCTCAGACTTTTTTTAAAATTAAAATGGTGGTCAGCTTATAAAAACTTGATGGTTTTTGTGTTTTTTCAAAACTTGATGCTAACAGAAAGCCCCCATTGCCTTTTTTTCATATGGTAAAAGAAAACCTTTCATTTGAGACAGAAATAATGAAACAACTTATTATTTATGAAGATAATAATTATTATTCAAGTTGTTACGCCGTCAGATTCAAGTTTTCTGTATAAATTTAGTAGAGGATACGGGCAGTTTGGACCAAAAATCCTAGGGTGAAAAATCTTTGGCAGTAGCTCTCTTCAAGTTTCTCTTTTTGTATGGGAGAGGGGGGAACAGAATTTTCTGCAATTAAATCTAAGAAATCACACAAAGTTGGACCTTGCTGGCAAAGTGGTCAGTACGATTGCTTAGAAAGCAGGTGAGCATTAGTTCAATTCCGATCCAGACATGATATTTTATCCTGTTTATTGACCGTTGTACTTATTCCATATCCATATTTAAACTTATTAAAAATAATAAAAATAGAAAGAGGTTTAACAGGAATGAAATTTAATCTCCTTTCTACATATCATTCATTAAAGCTGGCGAGTTTAGAAATAACTGTTGCGACAGATTTGAGTCACGGTGGATAGTTTTAAATTGTATAAAAATCTCTCCCTCATCATAATTCCAGAAAATGCTCCTGACCCCAGATTTTTTCGTCGAAGCTTTTTATTTTTCATAATTTCAAAATATAAAAACATCCCCCTAATGGGTTTTCATGCAATGTATTCTTTTTGCTTCATTCCACGGCGACAGATGACTGACATTTCATTGGATCAGAAGTATAGAACTATAGAGGGCAATGATAAATGCATTAGAAGTACGAAGCCAACTGCAATTATTCCTCTATTGTATTTAAATTAATCAGAATTATATAAACTATAGAGGGCAATGATAAATGCATTAGAAGTACGAAGCCAACTGCAATTATTCCTCTATTGTATTTAAATTAATCAGAATTATATTTTTTCTTCATTGTAATATTGTACAAATAAATTTATTAAAATTAAATTATTTCTGTTTCTACGAAGCGCAGGTTTATTCGTGACGCATATTAGATTAGGGATAGGCTGTCACAGTATGTTTTAATCAAAGCTTTCCTGGCACAAGTTGTTCTAATGAGATTTATGTAGGAATTATATCTCCAGATGTAAAAGTTGTTCAGGGGAAATTCATTGAGTAAAAGAGACATTGCCTGATCAGAAAGTATGAAGTTGTTAAGTGCCATGACTTCAGTCTTGTGCTTATGACAGCTGACATTTCACTGCATTGAAACAATACAAGAACAATATTTCTCATTAGACTTATCAAGTCTGTACTGGTACTTAGTGGATAATAAACTATAATATTACAAAGAAACCTAGCTATGTCTAACCTTGGTTATGTCTGATTAGAAAAAGAAACTTCTCCAGAAAAGCGAAAAAATTTCCTTAGGTAATGAAAAAGAGGTATTAGAACTTGAAAATCATTCGCAATTAATGAAACACGACGCGACGTTGCCAGCAAGATAGATGAATTTTTGACAAAAGAGTTAAAAAAATGAGGAGTGCAAAAGCTCACCTAGATATGAGGAGAAGGAGGAGGACAAGGAGAGGGAGGAGAAGGAGGCAGAGGACAAGGAGGAGAAGAAAGAAAGAAACTGTGAAGGAAAGAAATGAGTGATAGAACCTCTCGTGTCTAAGTTATGAAGAAAGGAAGGTCAAGAGAGAGAAAGAACTTGGAAAAGAAGAAGAGAGGGAGGGAGAGAAAGAAAGAGAAGAAGAGGGAGATCGGGGTAAATGTAAACAAAATTAGTTCTTCACTTTGAACACGAGAGGGCAGCATCGGACAAAGCTTCGCTCTGTGATGACGGAGTTGGAGTTGTGTTTGAAACGGCCAATGTTGTTTAATGATTCAACATCGTGGGGACAAGAGATAACGCTGAGGTTTTAAATTTCAGCTCCTGTTAAATTCCCCCTTTTTTTTCTCACTTCCTTCAATGTTTTCAGCAGGGAACAGAAAATGAAGGAAATGAGGAAAATGCTCTTGATGCGGGTAAAGTCTGTAAACTTAAATATGAAAATAAGGTTCAATGATGTTCTAAAATATGGCTTGGTTTACCTATCTAGTATCTACTTACGGTCCCTTCTTATTAAAAGTGCTCAATGAATCTGATCAAGCAATTTCAAATTTACAGATTACAGATGCTGACATGACTGTGTCGGTACTTAACAAAATATAGCTATGTACCCCCATGTATTTTTGACTTGGTTTACCTATCTAGTATCTACTTACGGTCCCTTCTTATTAAAAGTGCTCAATGAATCTGATCAAGCAATTTCAAATTTACAGATGCTAACATGACTGTGTCGGTACTTAACAAAATATAGCTCTGTACCCCCATGTATTTTTGAGTTGAGGCTAATAAATACGGCAAGTCAAGAATTTTATCCAAAGAGTGCTTACAATTTCAGATTGACTTTCCGGTATTTCAGATTGACTACTAGACCTAATAATAAAACAGGAGAATATTAAAAGCAAGAAAAGTAAAACAAACATCACACAACTTTGATTTTTTCAAACACAACTCCGTCATCTTTTTTTCGCATCCAAACTGAAATTCTTTTGTGATTGTTCATAGCAGAAGAAGATGATAGGTACAGGGTGGTTTCAAATGCTAATAATAAAACAGGAGAATATTAAAAGCAAGAAAAGTAAAACAAACATCACACAACTTTGATTTTTTCAAACACAACTCCGTCATCACAGAGCGAAGCTTTGTCCGATGCTGCCCTCTCGTGTTCAAAGTGAAGAACTAATTTTGTTTACATTTACCCCGAGACTTGAGAGGAATCTGAGCATCATCATCTCTCGATCTGAATACAAACTCCATGTTTCTCACGTGTGGTGAATGCAAGGATATTGTTCTCAGTGGTAGTCTTCATTATACAACATTTGGTCTGTGTCTGTGCTTGTTTCTATCTTTGAATCTCATATTTCAAATGGAACACTGGTAGGTATTTCGGATGATGTATTGTTCTAAGATTGTAATCTTTAGAGCATAAAGAAGGTAGTTTAATGACATCTTCTTTCTTGCAGAAAAGACCACCAATTTCAACATCATACGTTCATACTGTCTCTCTTCGTACCTTAACTATTCGAGTTCTCAGATATGTATAGGTACCTGCTTCTAGGGAGAGACATTTGGACTGATTGTCTAATCAAAATGCAAACATGAACATTATTAACTAATTTCTTTGAAATGAAACGTTGAGTGTGTTTAACAAATTAATTATCAACACTGATTAGAAATACCTGGAAGCCTAGAACTCCTGTATTCATGACCAATTCTTATCACAGGTGACATTGAAATTTTGGAATTCTCAAAGACAAGTTCCTAGTGGTTGATCAGTTACATTTAGTTTTTTATCAATTGAATTTTGACGCTGCGTTTGATGTAGCAGATATTTTCAAGGGGAAAAAGGAGAAGGATATAATGAAAAAATCTTTGTAACAGATTTAACAGTATTTAGTTCTTTATCAATTGAATTTTGACGCTGCGTTTGATGTAGCAGATATTTTCAAGGGGAAAAAGGAGAAGGATATAATGAAAAAAATCTTTGTAACAGATTTAACAGTGCGTGAATTTTACTAGAATGACTATTAATTAGATTGATTAATAATGGAAGGGTTTTCATGAAAAATTTCAAAACCATATTATGGAGGGGTAAAAAAGATTACTACATACGTTTTTTTTCGCATCCAAACTGAAATTCTTTTGTGATTGTTCATAGCAGAAGAAGATGATAGGTACAGGGTGGTTTCAAATGCGTCCTCTACGCGTCCTCTCTTTCTATGTCATTACTATTGATTAGTAAATTCGTGAATTTTACTAGAATGACTATTAATTAGATTGATTAATAATGGAAGGGTTTTCATGAAAAATTTCAAAACCATATTATGGAGGGGAAAAAAAGCTTACTACATATACCTAGGTAAAAATTCTAAAAACATATCTAGCAAATTTTTCTTTCTACCTGCCAAATTTAGGCTCTCTATTGCAACACCCTGTAACAAGTGAGGATCGTGTTAGCTACTCACTTTGTTCCTCATACAGGGGGGCTCATCTGCTCATCCAATGCTCACTGAGTAGACACTAATTTGATTTATTACTGGACATTGTACGACAGTAAATAATACACTTCCATTGATTTTTTTTTTTTACTCAATGAACAGTTTCATTGAAAGACTAAAAATGTGAGCACTAGATAGTCTATTTTATAAAATAGAATACCTGGTTTGTGTTTCGTGTGAGTTTTCTTTCACTTGATCGAGTAGTCATTGTGTATCGGATTCCAGAGTGAAGATTCCCATTTAGTTGGCATATACATATTCTTATCAGTTCATCGTGAGAGAATTATATATTTTCTTCATTGTAATATTGTACAAATAAATTTATTAAAATTAAATTATTTCTGTTTCTACAAAGCGCAGGTTATTCGTGACGCATATTAGATTAGGGATAGGCTGTCACAGTATGTTTTAATCAAAGCTTTCATGGCACAAGTTGTTCTAATGAGCTTTATGTAAGAATTATATCTCCAGATATAAAAGTTGTTCAGGGGAAGTTCATTGAGTAAAAGAGACATTGCCTGATCAGAAAGTATGAAGTTGTTAAGTGCCATGACTTCAGTCTTGTGCTTATGACAGCTGACATTTCACTGCATTGAAACAATACAAGAACAATATTTCTCATTTCTTATTAGGTCTGTACTGGTAGTGGATAATAAACTATAATATTACAAAGAAACCTAGGTATGTCTAAGCCTTAGTTATGTCTGATTAGAAAAAAAACTTCTCCATAAAAGCGAAAAAATTTCCTTAATGAAAAAGAGGTACTAGAGAAAAGAGACATTGCCTGATCAGAAAGTATGAAGTTGTTAAGTGCCATGACTTCAGTCTTGTGCTTATGACAGCTGACATTTCACTGCACTGAAACAATACAAGAACAACATTAAATTTCTCATTTCTTATTAGGTCTGTACTGGTAGTGGATAATAAACTATAATATTACAAGGAAACCTAGGTATGTCTAAGCCTTAGTTATGTCTGATTAGAAAAAAAACTTCTCCATAAAAGAGAAAAAAATTTCCTTAATGAAAAAGAGGCACTAGAGCTTAAAAATCATTCGCAATTAATGAAACACGACGCGACGTTGCCAGCAAGATAGATGAATTTTTTGACAAAAGAGTCTTTCACTTGATCGAGTAGTCATTGTGTATCGGATTCCAGAGTGAAGATTCCCATTTAGTTGGCATATATTCTTATCAGTTCATCGTCAATAACCTCTTTCCCCGACTATTCCCTCCTAAAACAACAAACAATATTTTACAAACTAAAGAGTATTGACTTGACTTTGTCGCTCTCCTTCTCTCTCCTGTTTCTTTTTAATCCCTTTGATCAAATGTTTTCCACATTTTCTCTCAACAGATTTTCCTCTCCTCTTTCTTGTTCACCTTAACCTCTTTCCCCGACTATTCCCTCCTAAAACAACAAACAATATTTTACAAACTAAAGAGTATTGACTTGACTTTGTCGCTCTCCTTCCCTCTCCTGTTTCTTTTTAATCCCTTTGATCAAAATAAATGTTTTCCACATTTTCTCTCAACAGATTTTCCTCTCCTCTTTCTTGTTCACCTCTCTCTTTGCTCACTTCATTCAATGGATCTTTTGAATACGTTTCGAATAGTACCTATGCTGTACTGAAAGTCAATTTCTTTGGTCGTTTTTCAAGATGTGAATTTCAGTGTGTGGTTGAAGGAGAAGTATTTCTGACAGAAACAAATACATAGCCATGCTGAACTTTTTTGTGTCCAATTCCAAGTCTATGAAGAAATCATGGCCCAACTTTATAAACAGTTCCACAATATTCTCAAGAACCCGCTGACCAGAATAAACCAATAAACCGCACTGCAGTCCAATTCCAAGTCTATGAAGAAATCATGGCCCAACTTTATAAACAGTTCCACAATATTCTCAAGAACCCGCTGACCAGAATAAACCGCACTGCGCCAAAACGAATGGTTTCAAAAAATTCTCCTCACTATAAATCCGTTTGTCATAATAAAAAATAAAATACGCTTTGGCCCCCCTTCCCACCATGCGACATATTGACGAACGGCCAATGTTGTTTAATGATTCAACATCGTGGGGACAAGAGATAACGCTGAGGTTTTAAATTTCAGCTCCTGTTAAATTCCCCTTTTTTTTTCTCACTTCCTTCAATGTTTTCAGCAGGGAACAGAAAATGAAGGAAAGGAGGAAAATGCTCTTGATGCGGGTAAAGTCTGTAAACTTAAATATGAAAATAAGGTTCCTATGTGATAGGGTCAGAAGTTCATGTCAAAATTTACAAGGAGGTAGGTAAGCATACATTTAACAAGCTAGGTAGGTAAGTTATGTGATAGGGTCAGAAGTTCATGTCAAAATTTACAAGGAGGTAGGTAAGCATACATTTAACAAGCTAGGTAGGTAAGTATGTGATAGGGTCAGAAGTTCATGTCAAAATTTACAAGGAGGTAGGTAAGCATACATTTAACAAGCTAGGTAGGTAAGTTTTTTTTTTCTTCAATTTGCCAATTTTCAAAGTGATTTTACTCACATCGAAGTCTCACGTTGTTGGTTTTAAAGTCTTTCCTAATTGAGAAAAAAACCTTAATCAGGTTTGTAAACCCTGTAAAAGGTTTCATAGTATGTACCTACGAGATATATTATTTAAGTTGGTGGAGCATTTTTTTTTTTTTAATAAATACAATAGACATAGGGTAGGTAATACTTGTCATAATTTAAAATTATATGAACACATTACAATAATAAAAAAAATGTTATTTTATAAACTCGACACTTTTTTTTTTTTTTTAATAAATACAATAGACATAGGGTAGGTAATACTTGTCATAATTTAAAATTATATGAACACATTACAATAATAAAAAAAAATGTTATTTTATAAACTCGACACTTTTTCTCTTAGTTGAAACCGCTATCAAAATATTGGAATGGAGAGGGTCAAAGTACATTGTAATTATTATTTATTTGATATTTATTCCCTTCTTTTTTTCTACCAAGGTAAAATTTTTTGTTGACATTATAACATCTTCAAAATTAACTTTTTTAAAATCATAATAAAACTAATAATTAAATGTAAAACCGTCAAAGTTTATAGGTATATTGTCTTCCATAATTATCTATCAGTGGCTTTATAGTATTTTTAACACATCCACTAATTTTCAAAGTATACCTAAAACATTTTATTTTTCACTTACCCATCTAATTTGAAAGTGATTGTGTACGCGATAATATCTACTCGTAATCCAAAATGTAGGTAAAGGTAATCCAAAGAATGATGTTAATCCATGAGATAAAGTAACAAATCACACAAATTAATTCACTGCAATACCCGCCACATAAGACAAACTATCACATGACTACAAAAAAGCTAAATTAATAAGATACTAAAATATGCTACATTTAGATAGATATTGAAAATTGTAATTAATTCATTCACTTGATTAATCACTTTATTAGTAAATGAATTAGGTTTGATATGATTTTTAAAATTTTTCAGAAATAATCGCTTCAGTACTGATTAAGTTATGATAATTTTATGAAAAATTTGTTTAAAAAAGGAAAACAAAAATTATAAAATAAAATAAACAATAATTATATGTATAGGTACCTGGTTCTAGGGAGAGACATTTGGACTGATTGTCTAATCAAAATGCAAACATGAACATTATTAACTAATTTCTTTGAAATGAAACGTTGAGTGTGTTTAACAAATTAATTATCAACACTGATTAGAAATACCTGGAAGCCTAGAACTCCTGTATTCATGACCAATTCTTATCACAGGTGACATTGAAATTTTGGAATTCTCAAAGACAAGTTCCTAGTGGTTGATCAGTTACATTTAGTTTTTTATCAATTGAATTTTGACGCTGCGTTTGATGTAGCAGATATTTTCAAGGGGAAAAAGGAGAAGGATATAATGAAAAAATCTTTGTAACAGATTTAACAGTAACACATTTCTCCTGACAATAAAAAATCTTTTGATAAGTGGGAGGAGATGTTCTATCAGAAAGCAACACCGATGACAAATTCAATGACGGAATGTGTTTCGGGATCTTTTTGATTCTTTGGCGGTAGGGACGGTAAACTTGGTGTTCAAAGAAAGATGAATCATTTTAGTGGTTCACAGCATCACAGAACAGTAGAATTCCATCATGAGGAAATTATAAAATCTATTCAAGAGATACCTTTGAACTGCTCTAACCAACCTTTTGCGGCTTTGAATGGAACATTTATAATTTGACAATAAACTGATTTCCTAATGAAATTCAAAAGACAGATACACCGCTTCTCCCTATATTCGGCAGACTCGGAGGAGACCATTGAGGTGTATTTATCGAATTTGAAAATGTGAAAGCCTTTGTAACAAAAATTAAATAATTCATTATTTAATGTTTCGACTTTGACCTTAACAAGACCCTTATCAATATCAAGAAACTCTCATTTTCTCTCCGTTCCTTTTTTTCTTCCTTATTCTTTGACAATTTAACACTGAAGACATTTTCACACTGAACCCCATGGTTTTACCAAGGACGTTTTCAGAGGAAGGACATGTGGGGGTTTTCAAGAGGAACAAAAAGTATAATCATAAGATTTCAATTCCTAAAAATGTTTTAAAACCAATTAATGCAATAAAATAGTACTTTGACATAGGTACTACGTATAATAAATCAAAATGACTTTACTGCAGGTTCTTATTGAAAAGGAAATAATTACCTACCTAACGTTAATGAACAGGTGAATCCTTTAACTGCCGAATTTTCAATGGATGTTTCTACATGGAGCTTTTGAAAATGAAATTTTATATTATGTCAAGTAGAAATGAGAACTTGAAATATATTTTTTTCGATTTTCATTTGTGCTATCTTTATAAAATCGATCCTGAAGTTAGAATTTTTATTTCATTTGTCCTCTCTCACAGAACAATTTATTCCAAAAGGAACAAATTTACCTTTACCTTAACAAAGGCTTTCCTAATCATGTTTTAGAATATCGCTCTAAGAGATGTATAAGTTTCTTTCTTTTTTATTAAATGGGAAAAATTAACATTTTATTTTGAACCATGTTTTAATTTAGTACTCAAAATAAGTAGAATTATAAAATATTGGCTATAAAATTCTTTTAACAAATTAATATTACCTACTTTAGTTAGGTAGGTACCTACTATTTACCATGAGGGAAATGTTGGTATGAGAGAGGTAACACTATTAAGTTAATAAACGGTATTATAGTATGAATAGGTATGTATTATCATTTAAATAGGTTTAACACAACTACATTATTTGTTTATTTTTTCTCTCTTCAGTAAATTAGATTGTAACCTATAGGTTTCTGTTTCCTGTTTAAGGTAAAATTTCAAATTGAACAAAAATCCATTTCAATGTGATCTAGTTGGAGGAAATAAATGCTGAACATTTTTCGAAATAGATTAGCGATATATGTAAAAGGTGCCTCACTGAAGTGTCAAGTCATAACCTATCCAATTTATGTAGATCTTTATCCAAATCCAACCTTTATTACTATAAGCTAAGATATTAATGTCAAATTTGGTTTGATACGAGTGAGATTATGAACTTTTTGATTTTAGAGCAGAAATACTGGGGGTATTCACAATATGGCCCACTTGAGTAAAATACATTTTATTAGTTATGTATTTCTAATCATATTCATGTCAATAAGCCATCTGAAATGGGTACAAGAACTACTACTAGCATAACATACATAAGTACATGTAAAGTTTTCTGTGTTAGTTACCACATGTAGTAGTTACTATCCATAGCAGAGGAGAAAATACATTAATTAACGACCTCTACATAAGTATAGCAGCAAGAAACAACAAAAAATTGATTATATTATGAGATAATTTAGACATTTTCTATAATGTATTATAATGAAGTTGTAAACAAAAACAACTCAGAAGACTTGAAGAATAGAAAGAAGTGTAGATAATGTTCAAAAATAATGAATATATCATGATACACGGATAGAACCGGATAGCCATGACTGATTTTTGTAATAATAATGGCCGCTATGTTCTGATGTTCAACTCTCAACACAAGAACAAAGATCAAACATAGATATACAGTATTATACATGGAGGTACTCTTTGATTTGGTGGGTATTAATATTAGATACTTTTCAAGCGGGATACCTACAAATAGATGGTTAAATGAATGGTGTTTACTGTTTACAAGTCATTTTATAAATATACTGATTTTTGTAATAATAATGGCCGCTATGTTCTGATGTTCAACTCTCAACACAAGAACAAAGATCAAACATAGATATACAGTATTAACATAGATATACATGGAGGTACTCTTTGATTTGGTGGGTATTAATATTAGATACTTTTCAAGCGGGATACCTACAAATAGATGGTTAAATGAATGGTGTTTACTGTTTACAAGTCATTTTATAAATATGATATTGATACTTTGATAGCACTAGTAGTTCAGTGAGGCCCAGTGGGATTCAAAACAAAGGCCCAGTAGGATTCAAAATCTGATGGACAAATTTTCCTTTTTAACTGTGTTGAATGCATTAGCAAATGAAAAGTACCTACTGCGTAACAAACAGACAAACAAACTGAATTCAAAAATGTCCCGTAAAAACTTGGTTAGAGCCCATTAAGTTCGTTCCTGGTTCATGTGGAATATCTAGAGAAGAGCTCAAGAAGAAGAAAAGAAGTTTATAAATATGATATTGATACTTTGATAGCACTAGTAGTTCAGTGAGGCCCAGTGGGATTCAAAACAAAGGCCCAGTAGGATTCAAAATCTGATGGACAAATTTTCCTTTTTAACTGTGTTGAATGCATTAGCAAATGAAAAGTACCTACTGCGTAACAAACAGACAAACAAACTGAATTCAAAAATGTCCCATAAAAACTTGGTTAGAGCCCATTAAGTTCGTTCCTGGTTCATGTGGAATATCTAGAGAAGATATGCATTAGCAAATGAAAAGTACCTACTGCGTAACAAACAGACAAACAAACTGAATTCAAAAATGTCCCGTAAAAACTTGGTTAGAGCTCATTTAGTTCGTTCCTGGTTCATGTGTCTAGAGAGGTTCATGTGGAATATCTAGAGAAGAGCTCAAGAAGAAGAAAAGAAGTAATACAAGTGAGAAAGAAACAAAGATGAGAGGGAACCAAAAACCAAAGAAGAACCTTCTTCACGGAGCACAACGCAAGAAAAGAAACATGGTTATAGATTAAGATATTATAAGAGAGGTTCCTACCTACTATACATATCTCTACATGAGAAAATTACCTTTAGCTATCTATATAATGTATACGTAGAGAAGATAATTATTGCTCTGATACCTGTAACCCATACAGGGTAACCAAAAAAAGCATCAAGGATCACTTCCTAAATCCTTAATGTTATCACTAACAAACTCGAAAAAATAGATTCGACGAATAAGTCTGAAAATGGTAAATGGCAGGAATCAGACCTGAAGGATCAAACTGTAAGGAAGAATGTGATTGATAGTATATCAGTACCTAATTCCGTATGCAAGAAAACCCATGAGAGTTCATTCAATCTATTGCGAAGGGGTTTCCATTTAAAGAGCAAAATCATATCTTTGTACCTAGGTAGTAAGATTATTTTTTTTTTGGTTAATGAGAAAGCTGATTTTTTTATGTTATTGTTCAAGTATCTAAATGCAGCATCTAAAAAATATAAATTGGTTGCCAAAAGTTTCAAATGAATTGAAATTACACAACATAACTTCCATCTAACAAGATGCTGATGTTGGTGAGCTAACTGACAAACTTAATCCAAAGAAGAAATAAACATGCAAATAGAGACATTATTTCAACGAATTTTAAAATTGACATTTGGAGAAGTATAGTTAATGTCTTTATATTACCCTGAACAAGTTCTATTCCTATACCTTCATATTACACAGCGAGCTTAGTTTTATAACCTCTAATCATTAACTTTATATTTTTTTCTCTTCACTTTTTTTCTTCCAAAACTAACAGTGTTGCCAATTTCTAAACTTCTCTCGTTTTGTTGAAAGATTTCTGTAATGACTTAATCAAAGTAGAGAGTTTTGTTCTTGAAACACACTGTCTCGGTTTATAAAATGGTACAGTATACCTATTTATGTACGAAACATACAGGGAGTGCCTAACACTACCCTAATGTAGGAAGGAAATACCATGTTCATATTATAGTTCAGTCATCTCCACCATCATTTGATGAAAATACTCGTGATAGTGCTAGGGAGTTTTGACATCTCCACCAGCAGTTACATAAAAAGAATATGATCTTGTAGATTTGTCATCTCCACTATTATCATAGTTTTGTCCATTTTGTCCAATATTGCCTAGTATTACTGGAAACTGTGCAACGTTGAAACAGTAGGATAGGACCAATTGCGAGTGCGAGAATGCCCATCAGAAAATTCATAAAATTTACACAAAAACCTTAACTACCCACCAGGTAGCTTCTTTAAATTTGATTTTTACTTTCTATTAGGTAGGATACCTACTAAATATCTACGTAGTATTCAATTTGCTTTTTTCTACGACGAAGGAAAAAGGAGTTAGAAAGCGTTTAATTAGAGAAAAACACCTTTTCCGTTTTTATGGAAAAAAGTGAGATAATTAATAGCTTCATAGCTTTTTAGAATAGCATAGCAGAACTTTTAAACTTTCACTAATGACGGGTTGAGTTCATTTTTCATAAGAATAATGTGGTGCGAAAGTTTCCACTCTGTATTTAAGGAAATCGTTGGTAATTACCTAAAGTAATCATTTAAATGCACGGAGAGGGTGTGCGTTCAACACACATGGTCTGTAAATCGAATGTTATAGGGAACGATTTTCAAGCTCAAATTGAAGGAAAATTTTTAACAAGAGTCTACGAACTACGAAGACACATTAAGCTATTTCATTGTAAGTTTCAGACTGGATAAGCAAAATGAAAACTCAAAAACGCCCCATGAACATCACATACATAGGTACTTATCTTGCTGATGGAAAGACAAATCAGGAACGCTACTGAAATTTGTTCTTACAAAAATAAAGGTACCTACCTTACCAATAAAAAGTTAATAAACACTCTTTCAGACAAATCAGGAACGCTACTGAAATTTGTTCTTACAAAAATAAAGGTACCTACCTTACCAATAAAAAGTTAATAATAGGGAATATTCTGTCACTCGCACTTTCAGAGAAATATTGAGGAGAGCTCAGACGTATGATAATTATTGAGTCTCTGAAATTTCTGAGATAGGGGAAATACGCGCTAAGTGTTAGCCAAGAAGTGTAGAGAAACCATACCTAATAAAACATGCCGTAAAGTGCTGCTTTTTCTGAGAGCGGAATTTTAGAACACTAAAAATCCTTTAGATTAGAACCAGTTGTTTGACAAGAACGGAAGAACTAGTAGTACGCAGTCTAAAATAATAAAACCGAATGTTGGATACATACAACATAACCATAATAATAAATTAGTATCTTTCTTCAGGTCATATACATAAATTTTCTAGACAAACAGCTTAAATTTTCTAAAGGAAACTACCCACCTAAAAGTGGCAGATCCTAAAAAGAAATTGTTTATTGAGTATAACACATAAGTATAAGAAATCACATAATTTTGAAGTTCCATCAATCTTCTGATAAAAACCCCTATTAAATAGAGAAGAGAACCACAAGAACGTAGTAAAAATTTGTGGGGTTTCTTTTTCCCTTTCAAAATGTATATTTTAGTGGAAGGGTCTCTTTTTGAAAAGACCAAAAATGTTCACAAAGAAAGACAGTTAAGATTAATTTATTTCATTTCTTCCCAAGTCTTTTGTCAAACGACCAAGTTTTACAAATCTCATAATAAATATGTGTTAACACAGTACGGTACAAATGTAAAATATCCATTTGAATGAATTAAATGTACAAGAAATTATACGTGTATTCATTATTGTCAACATAATAGAAGTACTTGATTTGCATTGTAACATTTACTATATTCTGAAGCTCTTGACGGACAGTGATGGAACAAATATTGAACATTTCATATTGAATAGGTACCTACATATTATGAATTAAATGTACAAGAAATTATACGTGTATTCATTATTGTCAACATAATAGAAGTACTTGATTTGCATTGTAACATTTATTATATTCTGAAGCTCTTGACGGACAGTGATGGAACAAATATTGAACATTTCATGTTGAATAGGTACCTACATATTTTGTGCCACCAAATGATTGATTAAGCTGGATTAAGGTCTTTATCGATCATTTCTGTATTGTACATTGACGATTGAAGATATTTACACCTTTTTCAGGACGAGCCATAAAAGAATGGCACTGGTAGAATTTTCGTCGCAAATAAAGGATTGTGATTTAGGTTATTTAGGTAGGACCCCACTAATATTTCCTACTGTTCCTTCAATAGGTATTAGGAATCTATAGGTAAAAATATCATTTCTCCTGGATTAATACATCATATTAAGAATTAAAAGATTATTTTACCACCTATGTATGTCCATTCAGTTCACGATTTGCTGGTTGGTATGGAACTAAGAAGGTAGTTACGAAAAATAAATAAATAATAATATGATCGACTGACAACATTTTTTCCACTTTCCTCAGAAAAATCAGAAGAAGCATTATTATTTCCAATTTAACTTTTAATTAGTTCAAGCAAGTTTTCTTTTCGAATTTACTTTCTGCTCTCATTTTTCTTCATCACTTTTTTGATTGCCACGACTTTTTTCTTATTTACCTTTTCTATTTTTTTGTTGTTGTCTATTCTGCTCTCATTTTTCTTCATCACTTTTTTGATTGCCACGACTTTTTTCTTATTTACCTTTTCTATTTTTTTGTTGTTGTCTATTATGTATGATTTGTAAAATTTCATTTTGAGAAAAACGAAAGATTTCTCATTTCCCTTCATTTGAACAACGAATGCCATTGAATGTGAGAGAGGGAGAGAGAAAGAGGGGGGAGAGATTCATTTTGAGAAAAACGAAAGATTTCTCATTTCCCTTCATTTGAACAACGAATGCCATTGAATGTGAGAGAGGGAGAGAGAAAGAGGAGGGGAGAGAGAGAGAGAGAGGAGGGTCGTTGTTGTGGAAAGAATATTTTCCCCGTAAAGGTTATAGAAAGTTTAGAAGGAGAAAGAGAAAGAGGAAGAGAGAGAAAGAGAGATACTGATTATTATTTTACCTTACATAATTTAGTTCTGACATTAGAATGGAGAGAGGAGAGAAGTCGTGATTTGACAAACTTGTTGCAAGCAATCCCATTAGGTAGCAATCCTTACAAGTTGGTACTTTACCTGAAATCATAAAACAGAAAACTTGTAAGATTAGGAAAGATTGAGAGCAGAATAGAAAAGAAGTAATACAAGTGAGAAAGAAACAAAGATGAGAGGGAACCAAAAACCAAAGAAGAACCTTCTTCACGGAGCACAACGCAAGAAAAGAAACATGGTTATAGATTAAGATATTATAAGAGAGGTTCCTACCTACTATACATATCTCTACATGAGAAAATTACCTTTAGCTATCTATATAATGTATACGTAGAGAAGATAATTATTGCTCTGATACCTGTAACCCATACAGGGTAACCAAAAAAAGCATCAAGGATCACTACCTTAATGTTATCACTAACAAACTCCAAGAAAATAGATACGATTTTAGGTATGAAAATGGTAAATGGCAGGAATCAGATCTGAAGGACCAAACTGTAAGGAAGAATGTGATTGATCAGTACCTAATTCCGTATGCAAAAAAACCCCATGAGAGTTCATTCAATCTCTTATAGATTAAGATATTATAAGAGAGGTTCCTACCTACTATACATATCTCTACATGAGAAAATTACCTTTAGCTATCTATATAATGTATAGGTACGTAGAGAAGATAATTATTGCTCTGATACCTGTAACCCATACAGGGTAACCAAAAAAAGCACCAAGGATTGGATGTGTATGTGTAGACTCCGGCAAGTCCAACAAAAAAACTTTACAGAAGGCGCTTAGTCTTTACAACTCTTAAGAGCAGATAACTAAACATTCCAAACAAAGATTCAGTTGATACCAAAGCGTTTGTCCTGGTACACTCTTGGTCTCTATATAATGTATACGTAGAGAAGATAATTATTGCTCTGATACCTGTAACCCATACAGGGTAACCAAAAAAAGCATCAAGGATCACTTCCTAAATCCTTAATGTTATCACTAACAAACTCGAAAAAATAGATTCGACGAATAAGTCTGAAAATGGTAAATGGCAGGAATCAGACCTGAAGGATCAAACTGTAAGGAAGAATGTGATTGATAGTATATCAGTACCTAATTCCGTATGCAAGAAAACCCATGAGAGTTCATTCAATCTATTGCGAAGGGGTTTCCATTTAAAGAGCAAAATCATATCTTTGTACCTAGGTAGTAAGATTTTTTTTTTTTGGTTAATTTGATAGTATATCAGTACCTAATTCCGTATGCAAGAAAACCCATGAGAGTTCATTCAATCTATTGCGAAGGGGTTTCCATTTAAAGAGAAAGCTGATTTTTTGATTTTTTTCCTGTTATTGTTCAAGCATCTAAAAAATATAAATTGGTTGCCAAAAGTTTCAAATGAATTGAAATTACACAACATAACTTCCATCTAACAAGATGCTGATGTTGGTGAGCTAACTGACAAACTTAATCCAAAGAAGAAATAAACATGCAAATAGAGACATTATTTCAACGAATTTTAAAATTGACATTTGGAGAAGTATAGTTAATGTCTTTATATTACCCTGAACAAGTTCTATTCCTATACCTTCATATTACACAGCGAGCTTAGTTTTATAACCTCTAATCATTAACTTTATATTTTTTTTCTCTTCACTTTTTTCTTCCAAAACTAACAGTGTTGCCAATTTCTAAACTTCTCTCGTTTTGTTGAAAGATTTCTGTAATGACTTAATCAAAGTAGAGAGTTTTGTTCTTGAAACACACTGTCTCGGTTTATAAAATGGTACAGTATACCTATTTATGTACGAAACATACAGGGAGTGCCTAACACTACCCTAATGTAGGAAGGAAATACCATGTTCATATTGTAGTTCAGTCATCTCCACCATCATTTGATGAAAAATAATACTCGTGATAGTGCTAAAATGGTACAGTATACCTATTTATGTACGAAACATACAGGGAGTGCCTAACACTACCCTAATGTAGGAAGGAAATACCATGTTCATATTATAGTTCAGTCATCTCCACCATCATTTGATGAAAATACTCGTGATAGTGCTAGGGAGTTTTGACATCTCCACCAGCAGTTACATAAAAAGAATATGATCTTGTAGATTTGTCATCTCCACTATTATCATAGTTTTGTCCATTTTGTCCAATATTGCCTAGTATTACTGGAAACTGTGCAACGTTGAAACAGTAGGATAGGACCAATTGCGAGTGCGAGAATGCCCATCAGAAAATTCTCCAATATTGCCTAGTATTACTGGAAACTGTGCAACGTTGAAACAGTAGGATAGGACCAATTGCGAGTGCGAGAATGCCCAACAGAAAATTAATAAAATTTACACAAAAACTTTAACTACCAACCAGGTAGCTTCTTTAAATTTGATTTTTACTTTCTATTAGGTAGGATACCTACTAAATATCTACGTAAAGAGTATGATCTTGTAGATTTGTCATCTCCACTATTATCATAGTTTTGTCCGTTTTGTCCAATATTGCCTAGTATTACTGGAAACTGTGCAACGTTGAAACAGTAGGATAGGACCAATTGCGAGAATGCCCATCAGAAAATTAATAAAATTTACACAAAAACCTTAATTACCCACCAGGTAGCTTCTTTAAATTTGATTTTTACTTTCTATTAGGTAGGATACCTACTAAATATCTACGTAGTATTCAATTTGCCAGAAAATTCATAAAATTTACACAAAAACCTTAACTACCCACCAGGTAGCTTCTTTAAATTTGATTTTTACTTTCTATTAGGTAGGATACCTACTAAATACCTACGTAGTATTCAATTTGCTTTTTTTCTACGACGAAGGAAAAAGGAGTTAGAAAGCGTTTAATTAGAGAAAAACACCTTTTCCGTTTTTATGGAAAAAAGTGAGATAATTAATAGCTTCATAGCTTTTTAGAATAGCATAGCAGAACTTTTAAACTTTCACTAATGACGGGTTGAGTTCATTTTTCATAAGAATAATGTGGTGCGAAAATTTCCACTCTGTATTTAAGGAAATCGTCGGTAATTACCTAAAGTAATCATTTAAAAGCACGGAGAGGGTGTGCTTTCAACACACATGGTCTGTACATCGATTGTTATAGGGAACGATTTTCAACCTCAAATTGAAGGAAAAATTTTAACAAGAGTCTACGAACTACGAAGACACTTTAAGCTATTTCATTGTAAGTTTCAGACTGGATAAGCAAAATGAAAACTCAAAAACGCCCCATGAACATCACATACCTTTAAACTTTCACTAATGACGGGTTGAGTTCATTTTTCATAAGAATAATGTGGTGCGAAAGTTTCCACTCTGTATTTAAGGAAATCGTCGGTAATTACCTAAAGTAATCATTTAAAAACACGGAGAGGGTGTGCTTTCAACACACATGGTCTGTAAATCGATTGTTACAGGGAACGATTTTCAACCTCAAATTGAAGGAAAATTTTTAACAAGAGTCTACGAAATACGAAGACACTTTAAGCTATTTCATTGTAAGTTTCAGACTGGATAAGCAAAATGAAAACTCAAAAACGCCCCATGAACATCACATACATAGGTACTTATCTTGCTGATGGAAAGACAAATCAGGAACGCTACTTAAATTTGTTCTTACAAAAATAAAGGTACCTACCTTACCAATAAAAAGTTAATAATACTTTTTCTTGTCAGAAAAATGAGAACTTACCCATATGTTGTAGACTGCCAGGAAGTTTATCAGCACATAAATAAGGCAAACAAACTTGAGATAAATCTCCTCACTTGTGCTTAATTCCGAGAGCTTCATTTTGGATTTTGTTTGAGAAAACATTAATTTACTTAGTTGAAAATTTGAAATTAAATAAACGGGACTATCTAATTTGAACAAGACGCGAATTGGTTATCTTTGATTTAAATCGAGATAAATACATTTTTCAATCAAATTGATAGGTACTTTTCTATTTCGTGTTATCAAAAAACTTTTACATTATTCCACTCCTCATGTGATTGAAATTATTTCTTCTAAAATGAAACACTTTCATAGATTTATACACAACACAACGGGCACTAAATGCTGAAATTTCCATCAGCATATTATTTTATTTATGAAAATTAACAAATAAATCAACATTATTATTATAATTTTGAATTTCACTTTTCATAAATTATTCATAAGACTTTTAGTACACTTGTACTTGTACTTATATTTTATCGAATTTGAATTATTTATTTAGATATCTAGATCAGATTTTTTTTTTAGGGCAAAAGAAGTTCAGCTTCTTACGAGTAATATTTTATTATTATTTGAGGATATTTGATTTATAAAAAATTAAATAATAAAAAAAGGAGGAAAAAATCAACACAACACAAGATCACAATATTTATTAGTTAGTCGGCCGCAGAGGAAATCATTAATTAATTTATAAATAAATTAGAAAATAAAAAATCACAACTCAATTCCTTCCGCACGAATGTTAAACTTACAAAACACAAATTCAAACTGATTTGGTGATGAAGACAGTTTGAAGACCCTATAACCCGAAGAAGAGACGAGACCCAAAACCATGGATATGTTGAAAACAAATTCTAGGGTAGGTACATAGGTACATCAAGAGATTTATGTAGAAGAAATCAAAAAGAACATAGAGAAGAATAAGAACCAAGACAGTTTGAAGACCCTATAACCCGAAGAAGAGACGAGACCCAAAACCATGGATATGTTGAAAACAAATTCTAGGGTAGGTACATACATAGGTACATCAAGAGATTTATGTAGAAGAAATCAAAAAGAACATAGAGAAGAATAAGAACTTATTAAATAGAGAAGAGAACCACAAGAACGTAGTAAAAATTTGTGGGGTTTCTTTTTCCCTTTCAAAATGTATATTTTAGTGGAAGGGTCTCTTTTTGAAAGGAAAAGACCAAAAATGTTCACAAAGAAAGACAGTTAAGATTAATTTATTTCATTTCTTCCCAAGTCTTTTGTCAAACGACCAAGTTTTACAAATCTCATAATAAATATGTGTTAACACAGTACGGTACAAATGTAAAATATCCATTTGAATGAATTAAATGTACAAGAAATTATACGTGTATTCATTATTGTCAACATAATAGAAGTACTTGATTTGCATTGTAACATTTATTATATTCTGAAGCTCTTGACGGACAGTGATGGAACAAATATTGAACATTTCATGTTGAATAGGTACCTACATATTTTGTGCCACCAAATGATTGATTAAGCTGGATTAAGGTCTTTATCGATCATTTCTGTATTGTACATTGACGATTGAAGATATTTACACCTTTTTCAGAACGAGCCATAAAAGAATGGCACTGGTAGAATTTTCGTCGCAAATAAAGGATTGTGATTTAGGTTATTTAGGTAGGACCCCACTAATATTTCCTACTGTTCCTTCAATAGGTATTAGGAATCTATAGGTAAAAATATCATTTCTCCTGGATTAATACATCATATTAAGAATTAAAAGATTATTTTACCACCTATGTATGTCCATTCAGTTCACGATTTGCTGGTTGGTATGGAACTAAGAAGGTAGTTACGAAAAATAAATAAATAATAATATGATCGACTGACAACAAACATTTTTTCCACTTTCCTCAGAAAAATCCAGGTGACGTCGCGCGACATTGTCGCGCGATTTTGTCGCACGACAGAGGTCGCGTTGGTGGAAATCCACCTGAGCAGAATATGGAGCTAGGTACTAAAGGACTTTTTACGGAATTAGAAACTCAAATATAATAAGCTGTCTTTAGAAAGGGATGTGTATGAGCAGAATATGGAGCTAGGTACTAAAGGACTTTTTACGGAATTAGAAACTCAAATATAATAAGCTGTCTTTAGAAAGGGATGTGTATAATTTTCCAGCAAAAGCAGTGTAGACTCCGGCAAGTCCAACAAAAAAACTTTACAGAAGGCGCTTAGTCTTTACAACTCTTAACAGCAGATAACTAAACATTCCAAACAAAGATTCAGTTGATACCAAAGCGTTTGTCCTGGTACACTCTTGGTCTGTGTATCATAAATTTAATAGATCCAATAAAACAGCAGAGCACTCTACTATCTCCGTATCTTCGCTGAAAGATAAATAAAACCTTCAATATGAGTCGGACTGGAATAATTTATTCTAAAACAATTCAACTGCATGCAAAACGCGCAAGGTCGCCGTAAAAACCTATGAAACAAAACAAAAAGTCCATTATAAAAGCTCACAGAGACGAACAAGTGCTCTAGACAATAGTAACAACATAAATAACTTTCCACATAGATAACATGTGTCTCATCCAACACGCCATTAAAACAATAAAGATTCCATCTGAATCATCTGATAGAAGCATGTTATAATCAATTGCTCGAGCATTTACACTCACTACTACTTCCAAAGTAGTTTATTATACCTGACGTGAAACTAAAACTATTCTGCAAATAACGACGAAAGGAAAAATTAATTACTTTAGTCTGTAGGTACCTAACTTCTTCATGACTATCAGGATTTTTTTCTCTGGAGGATTCAGGATTCAATGGATGTACATAGATATACAACTCAACATGTCATGTCATCTAGGTATCTATATACACATAGAAGGTGCACACATACCTAGATTTACTCTGATTCAAGTGCCAGGGCCTTGATTACACATTATGAGAGGAAAAGTTTCTGAGGATCGTATTTTAGTAAAAGTCTGATTTAGTATTTTTATAGAAATTGAATTAAATAATATTTTGGTTTATGTTGCTAAGAGGCTGAAAACAATCTTTCTTTACTCAGTATTATTATTATTTTTTTTTTTTAAGATCTCAAGTTAGAGTACACATCTAAACCCTGACTATGCACCGACGCAACGCGATACGTCAGGTTGCAAACAGACAAAATACAACACCCCATTTTAAACTATAAAGGGGAATATGAAATCTACAAGGCCCATCTGCAAATAACGACGAAAGGAAAAATTAATTACTTTAGTCTGTAGGTACCTAACTTCTTCATGACTATCAGGATTTTTTTCTCTCTCTATCTCAGACTACTTCACTCTTATTTTCACCTTTGTAGGTGCACTTCTTTCTCTCTCTTCAAATTCATTTTATTATTCTCTCTTTTCTGCATTTCAGTTCTTTCTACATGTTTGTTCCTCAAGTTTTTCTTTGGCTCGTTTTACTGGTGGTACAAAAATATTCAATGTGTCCACTATACCATAATTTTTACCGATTTTGTGGTCAGGTATCCATTAAGATTTTCTAAGCTGTGATGGGCGTTTTAGTCAGCTGACATCAGACTTGACTTCAGAACGAAGATTCAAGATCAAATCTTTAGTTCTGTATTGAAATAGTATCATTATTTATTTCCAAAAATTTCAAACATTTTCACACAAAAGATTCACAGAAATAAAAGCAAATTGTTAAGGTAAACCACAGAGATTAACTCTTAAGAATAGCTGTTATCCACAATGTTAAAATTATCCAACCTAATGCTAGATGACACATCACTATAAAATATTGCCAAATCACCCTCGCTACTGATGGTTCTTTTACATATTTCTGATCTCCCTCAATTTCTTTAGCATAGATTTCTCTTTGCCTCATCTGAAAACCTTTAATTCTCATGTGAATACAACATGATTCTCACATAGACGTGGTCCCTTAAAGAGTCTAACTTGCCCTCGCTACTGATGGTTCTTTTACATATTTCTGATCTCCCTCAATTTCTTTAGCATAGATTTCTCTTTGCCTCAGCTGAAAACCTTTATTTCTCATATGAACACAACATGATTCTCACATAGACGTGGTCCCTCAATTTGACTTCCAGCTCATGAGAACTTCACTTACCTACCATACTATCTATAGGTACAGTATACACTATACATACGTAAATAAGTAAATACCTATGTTAGTACGTTAGTAGGAGCTATCCGTGAGTTCCTAGGAGCTTTAGCAAAGAGTCTAACTTGTACATACGTAAATAAGTAAATACCTATGTTAGTACGTTAGTAGGAGGTATCCGTGAGTTCCTAGGAGCTTTAGCAAAGAGTCTAACTTGCAAGATGTTGACATGTGTTGCCAAATTTCAGCAAAATCAGGCAAATCATTCGAGAGATGTTGTGGAACAAACAAACAGTTAACAATCACATTGAGAAGACATTGGTCCTTTTGGATAAACAAGCCAAAACTTCATTGTCACACCCAATTTGCATTCTTTTTTGGTGAGGGGAGTTCCAGAAGCGAAAGGCTCATGAGAATATGATCTTGTAGATTTGTCATCTCCACTATTATCATAGTTTTGTCCGTTTTGTCCAATATTGCCTAGTATTACTGGAAACTGTACAACGTTGAAACAGTAGGATAGGACCAATTGCGAGTGCGAGAATGCCCATCAGAAAATTAGGAACAAACAAACAGTTAACAATCACATTGAGAAGACATTGGTCCTTTTGGATAAAACAAGCCAAAACTTCATTGTCACACCCAATTTACATTCTTTTTTGGTGAGGGGAGTTCCAGAAGCGAAAGGCTCATGGGGATTTGACTATTCATCAATGTTTTATGATCCATGTATGAGGCTGCAGGAGATCCTTGACTGGGATGAAACTGAAGAGATCTCTCAAGAGTGTATTATGATTAACGATTAACACATTTGTAAACCCTATTGTCAAAAAAATCTTGGCTGCATTAAACATTACCATACTTCTTACAGGGTCAATAGATTCAGCCATTCAAGGTATGTAGGTACCTGAAGCTTTCAATGATTCTTGCAAGTTATGTATTATGATGAGCTTCTACTATCTAATGCAATATTATGACTGAGTATTATTTGTGGGTATGTTTTACATACGATCAATAAGGAAGTACCAAGTAGTCCCAGAAATTACATACAGAAAAACATTGTTACGTACGTTTGAATTCTTTCCTAACTAAAGGGTTCTAGAGGTCCCTGATGTGGCCCACTAAAACTTTACATATGTAGCTTGATCGTCTCTTCAACTTCTTCTAGACTTAATAGATTCAGCCATTCAAGGTATGTAGGTACCTGAAGCTTTCAATGATTCTTGCAAGTTATGTATTATGATGAGCTTCTACTATCTAGTGCAATATTATGACTGAGAATTATTTGTGGGTATGTTTTACATACGATCAATAAGGAAGTACCAAGTAGTCCCAGAAATTACAAACAGATTATGACTGAGAATTATTTGTGGGTATGTTTTACATACGATCAATAAGGAAGTACCAAGTAGTCCCAGAAATTACAAACAGAAAAAAATTGTTACGTACGTTTGAATTCTTTCTAAACTAAAGGGTTCTAGAGGTCCCTGATGTGGCCCACTAAAACTTTACATATGTATAGCTTGTTCGTCTCTTCAACTTCTTCTAGACTTTTCATTTATAAATCGCTTGGGTCAATCGTTGAACCCTTAGATCCCTACCTGTATAGGTACCTACATCTGTTTCCTTCAACTTCTTCCAGACTTTTCATTTATAAATCGCTTGGGTCAATCGTTGAACCCCTAGATCCCTACCTGTATAGGCACCTACATCTGTTCCTAAAAAAATTGTTACGTACGTTTGAATTCTTTCTAAACTAAAGGGTTCTAGAGGTCCCTGATGTGGCCCACTAAAACTTTACATATGTAGCTTGTTCGTCTCTTCAACTTCTTCCAGACTTTTCATTTATAAATCGCTTGGGTCAATCGTTGAACCCCTAGATCCCTACCTGTATAGGCACCTACATCTGCTTCCTAAATCAGATTTGTTCTTTGGCTTTCGGAGACCCTATACACTTCTGCTAAACACTTCATAATACTTTGCAGACCTCTTCTCCAGAACATAAGTTTTTATAACTCTCACAAGGGCCAAGAAGGATATAACTTCTCGACTTTTTCTCTACTTATGATTTATGTTCCTCTTTCTATGCTGTAAGATGTTTTTTGGTCAGCTGCTGGCTGCTGTTCAAAGAATGAGACATTTTTATCTCCTTATCTTGTAGGTCGGGATATTGGGCATTGGATAGGTCGGGGGGCTCTCTATTCTCTACCTTTGCCTCCTTCTCTTCTGATGATGTCATAATTTTCAAGTGATTTGTTGGCACATTTTTACCTTTTTCTTTCCTCCCTCTTTCGTAGAAGCTTTAGAGATTTTAGCATTGAAATTACAGTAACACCTCCTTTGTAATATCTTTAACATTGCAAAGCAAATTTCCCTCTTTCGTAGAATCTTTAGAGATTTTAGCATTTGAAATTTCAGTAACACCTCCTTTGTAATATCTTTAACATTGCAAAGCAAATTTTTATGATTATAAACAAAAATATTATGTAAAATGCAGAAATGAATGAAAAAACAACGCGATAACGTCATGTATTGTTTACATTTCAAGAGCTAAATACTCGTACCTACCCCTTGTTCCGTTGCCTCCTTCTCTTCTGATGATGTCATAATTTTCAAGTGATTTGTTGGCACATTTTTACCTTTTTCTTTCCTCCCTCTTTCGTAGAATCTTTAGAGATTTTAGCATTTGAAATTTCAGTAACACCTCCTTTGTAATATCTTTAACATTGCAAAGCAAATTTATATGATTATAAATAAAAATATTATGTAAAATGCAGAAATGAATGAAAAAACAACGCAATAACGCCATGTATTGTTTACATTTCAAGAGCTAAATACTCGTACCTACCCCTTGTTCCATAACTTTACAATCTAGCTAGAGCCAAGAAAGTTCCCAACAGAATAATGTATGAAATATTACGAACTTTTGAGGAAACGTCAGAACCAAAAGTTGAAAACTTTGCCTTTCATGAGTAACACAATTTGTGGAGCAACCTAATTCATATATTGTTTTTGTTCCAAACAGTTTCAATTAGGTTGGTTTGAAATTCAATTGTTCCAAAAAGTAAACAAACAATCAAGTGAAAGTGGATAGTGGTCCATTCAAAATGAAATGTGAGACGTAAGGCTGGGCGGTTCCACACAATTTGTGGAGCAACCTAATTCATATATTGTTTTTGTTCCAAACAGTTTCAATTAGGTTGGTTTGAAATTCAATTGTTCCGAAAGTAAACAAACAATCAAGTGAAAGTGGATAGTGGTCCATTCAAAATGAAATGTGAGACGTAAGGCTGGGCGGTTCGGAGCAACCTAATTCATATATTGTTTTTGTTCCAAACAGTTTCAATTAGGTTGGTTTGAAATTCAATTGTTCCAAAAAGTAAACAAACAGTCAAGTGAAAGTGGATAGTGGTCCATTCAAACTGAAATGTGAGACGTAAGGCTGGGCGGTTCCATCTTTTAGGAAGCTCATACTGATTTCGTTTTCATTAGAGCTTTCTTTTAGCAAAACAGTATTGAAGTCTTGTCCATTGGATAAATGGACCATAGATATGAGGGCGGTTCCATCTTTTAGGAAGCTCATACTGATTTCGTTTTCATTAGAGCTCTCTTTTAGCAAAACAGTATTGAAGTCTTGTCCATTGGAATAATGGACCGGACTATAGATATGGACCAACGGTTTTGACTACTGCTCCTATTGTTCATAAAGGAATTTGAAGTCATCCAATGCAATGGTTTGATGATAAAAAGAGAGAGGAAAAAACTGAACAGAAACATCTGTGGATTTAGATAGGAAATAGCACTCCCTCTTGTCTTTCTTTCAACGTCTCACGAAATCAAGTAGTGTCGAACGGTTCCATCTTTTAGGAAGCTCATACTGATTTCGTTTTCATTAGAGCTTTCTTTTAGCAAAACAGTATTGAAGTCTTGTCCATTGGAATAATGGACCATAAATATGGACCAACGGTTTTGACTACTGCTCCTATTGTTCATAAAGGAATTTGAAGTCATCCAATGCAATGGTTTGATGATAAAAAGAGAGAGAAAAAAACTGAACAGAAACATCTGTGGATTTAGATAGGAAACAGCACTCCCTCTTGTCTTTCTTTCAACGTCTCACGAAATCAAGTAGTGTCGAATATAAACCAGGGCTCCGGCACCACAGAGGAATCAACTGACATCAAAGTATTTCAGCAAAATACAGGATAACTAAAGCGAACAGGAACTACATGGAATTTTCACTGACATAATAATTACATTTGTAAATTGTGAAGAAAGGAAGGTTACAAGGATTGCATATTGATTCTGAGTTGAGGCAAGAAAAGAAGTAAGATAAATGAAAGATAAACTAAAGTATCAAACAATGAAGTTAGGAAACAAAACTATAGGAAAGTAGATAGTAGATACTATTGCTAAATATAAAACCAGGGCTCCGGCACCACAGAGGAATCAACTGACATCAAAGTATTTCAGCAAAATACAGGATAACTAAAGCGTACAGGAACTACATGGAATTTTCACTGACATAATTACATTTGTAGATTGTGAAGAAAGGAAGGTTACAAGGATTGCATATTGATTCTGAGTTGAGGCAAGAAAAGGCATAATTACATTTGTAGATTGTGAAGAAAGGAAGGTTACAAGGATTGCATATTGATTCTGAGTTGAGGCAAGAAAAGGAGTAAGATAAATGGAAGATGGAAGATAAACTAAAGTATCAAACAATGAAGTTAGGAAACAAAACTATAGGAAAGTAGATGATAGCAGTTACTATTGCCATGAAACAATCGGCACTGACGAAACTTCAAAACAGACAACAAACATATACATACATCAATACAACACACAGCCACAGGTATACGAGTACCAGCCAACAAAATAATACACCATGTTGCAAACTTTTTCAAAATAAAAAGGATTTTTTTTTAAACATCTCAATTAACACACCTTCCTTCAAAGCAAATCCTCAACATATGGCAAGCGCAGAAAACAAATTAAAAAGGTCCTCACTTATCTGTTTCCGAGATTAATTTCTTTAGTCACTTCATCTTCATGGTTAATGATTTCAAGTATGATTGAAACGTGAACAACAAACATATACATACATCAATACAACACACAGCCACAGGTATACGAGTACCAGCCAACAAAATAATACACCATGTTGCAAACTTCTTCAAAATAAAAAGGATTTTTTTTTTTAACATCTCAATTAACACACCTTCCTTCAAAGCAAATCCTCAACATATGGCAAGCGCAGAAAACAAATTAAAAGGTCCTCGCTTATCTGTTTCCGAGATTAATTTCTTTAGTCACTTCATCTTCATGGTTAATGATTTCAAGTATGATTGAAACGTGTGCAGGAAGAACATGGTGTAATGAATTGATCGAGCGAAACGATAATGTCTTATTCGACTTTTGGATTATTTCAAGCACATCACACAAAATATGACGGGTTAATAGAGATGTTGCATGTGTTGATATTTTCAACGACACATGAGGTAATCTTACACTTTGAAAAACAATATGATATTGTATACTTACACCGAACTGAAGCTGGAATAGTCATAAATTTAAGCTTTAAATATTTCAACAAGGTTTTAATGAAGTGCACTCCCTCGCAATCGCAATAATGAGGTTGCCGAAAAAACACCTAATCAACACCAAGTTAAGGAAGTCGGGAGAAATAATGAGATGTTAACAAATGTTCTGGATGATGGTGAGACCCGTGTTAAATATCAACACCATGCAACTTCCTTGCAGTCAACCCTCTGCCCTGTGAACATGAATTATGACAGATACACCCTCATTCACACCCTGGTATGTTAACAAGACTCAACTGAAGGTTACCAAAGAAATATATGTCTTGGGTAGCTACTAGCTATTATATAGATTCTTTATTAACAACGATGTAAATGTGTTGTTGAATACATATAATTTATGTCGGTCCTGCAAATGCCCGTTTGATGTAACCACTTTTTGGAATAACCATGAAGTTGGTTATTCCTATTAAGGATTGAGCCATCTTTCCTCATGATGTTTATTGAATCGCACCACACCCTGGTATGTTAACAAGACTCAACTGAAGGTTACCAAAGAAATATGTCTTGGGTAGCTACTAGCTATTCTATAGATTCTTTATAAATAACGAGTTGAATTAATAATTATGTCATTCCTGCAAATGCCCGTTTGATGTAACCACTTTTTGGAATAACCATGAAGTTGGTTATTCCTATTAAGGATTAAGCCATCTTTCCTCCTGCTTATTGAATCGCATCACACCCTGGTATGTTAACAAGACTCAACTGAAGGTTACCAAAGAAATATGTCTTGGGTAGCTACTAGCTATTCTATAGATTCTTTATTAACAACGATGTAAATGTGTTGTTGAATACATAATTATGTCGGTCCTGCAAATGCCCGTTTGATGTAACGACATTTTGGAATAACCATTAAGTTGGTTATTCCTATTAAGGATTGAGCCATCTTTCCTCCTGATGTTTATTGAATCGCACGGACCACGAAACTGTAGGCATCCAAAGTAACATTGACGTTGGAAAACAACATCGCAGCATTGATTTCATAAGAAGACTTACATCTTATCTTCACAACTATGCACCCAGGCTTGAAGATATACAATTATACAACATGAACCCGCTAGCCGCTAGAACAACAGCTATGTACTGTACATGTAACGATGGAGGATTCAATGGATGTACATAGATAATAGATATACAACTCAACATGTCATGTCATCTAGGTATCTATATACACATAGAAGGTGCATACATACCTAGATTTACTCTGATTCAAGTGCCAGGGTCTTGATTACACATTATGAGAGGAAAAGTTTCTGAGGATCGTATTTTAGTAGAAGTGATGAGTCTGATGATAGTATTTTTATAGAAATTGATAAGATGTAAGTCTTCTTATGAAATCAATGCTGCGATGTTGTTTTCCAACGTCAATGTTACGTTGGATGCCTACAGTTTCGTGGTCCATGCGATTCAATAAACATCAGGAGGAAAGATGGCTCAATCCTTAATAGGGATAACCAACTTCATGGTTATTCCAAAAAGTGACAACTCAACATGTCATGTCATCTAGGTATCTATATACACATAGAAGGTGCATACATACCTAGATTTACTCTGATTCAAGTGCCAGGGCCTTGATTACACATTAAGAGAGGAAAAGTTTCTGAGGATCGTATTTTAGTAGAAGTGATGAGTCTGATGATAGTATTTTTATAGAAATTGAATTAAATTTTATGTTGCTAAGAGGCTGAAAACAATCTTTCTTTACTCAGTTTTTTTTTTAGATCTCAAGTTAGAGTACACATCTATGCACCGACGCAACGCGATACGTCAGGTTGCAAACAGACAAAATACAACACCTCATTTTAAACTATAAAGGGGAATATGAAATCTACAAGGCCAATATCCATTTGAAAAACAAACTTGCAGGCTGAATGAGAGTCATCCTTTTCTGACTTCGTGCCTGTCCGACCTTGTCACTTCAGACTTGGCCTCACTGACAGATCTGTTCAAAGTGTTAGGTGTAACAATCAGTCTGATTATGCATTCTCCGCGTCTTCTATTCCCAGCTTCTAGCAGCGAGGTCTGATACAACTTGAGAATGATATTCCGATTTCAGACTGAGTAGAGACTGACGACCGGTCTCTTTGATACAATGAGATAAGTCCAAGGATTAGATTCTCGTCCGCTCTATGATACTCTTGTGGCATAAGACATAGCAGGGATGGTCATGGGAGATACTCTGTGTTGGGAATGAGAAACATGCTGGCGAAGGAAATTTTGTGCTACTGAAGTACTAATTCTTTCCATGACCCATCTTGTTTTGTTACTAACGACAGGAATACTGGTTTTTAAAGCTAGCATTACTCAGTTCTGTCAGAATCGGACTGACCTGTTTTATAGTTTTCTTTGGTCATCATCCTCATGCCTGACATCAACTTGTGGCATAAGACATAGCAGGGATGGTCATGGGAGATACTCTGTGTTGGGAATGAGAAACATGCTGGCGAAGGAAATTTTGTGCTCCTTCTTTCCATGACCCATCTGATTTTGTTACTAACAAAAGGAGTACTGGTTTTTAAAGCTATTAGCATTACTCAGTTCTGTCAGAATCGGACTGACCTGTTTTATAGTTTTCTTTGGTCATCATCCTCATGCCTGACCTATGATGAGTTATTTTCAGAAGTACCTCTCTAACAATCAGAACAATTGGGGATTAAAGTTGAAGGAAACATAGAGAAGAGACGTATCAAGGGTTCCTTGATATCTTCAAATCAACAGTAAGAGTCTGAACAATAACAACATAATTAAGGAAAAAATACAAAACCTCTTCACAATAGCAACGGTGATTGTCATTGAGTCATTCGTCATTCATTCCCTTTTTTCTTTGAAAATTTTTGTCAAGAGAAACTCGTTCTTGTGTTAAATATGAATGACCTCAAGTAGTAAGTAGATAATTTGGTTATTTTCTCTAATTGTTCATGTAGGTTGCTCGAAGGTTTGATTGTTTTGGGTACACTGAACTGAAACGGATCTGTACGTATGTTATGACTGTTACGGATCTTTTCGAATGTGTTTAGGGCGTAGTTTGGATATTAGTGACTGGTGACAGTACTTTCTGCCATATGTAAATGCAATTAACTTTAAAATGACACTGACTGTATCACATGCATTCCTGGTATAATCGAATGATATGGAGGAAATGAAAAGCATCTAATACTAGCAAAAGAAGATTTTTAAGGCTTTGCAAGATATACAAAAAGCCCCAATTTCACGTAGGCATTCAAGGTTCTAGGTACTAGATTCTCAATCTAAACACATGTTATGGCAAACATCAAATGAATATATATTTTTGGGAGACCGAAAAGAGAAAAAAAAAGGACATGAGATTTGAATCCTAGTATCCTTCGCCTTGTTTCATGAAAGAACCACTCCTGCACGAGAACATAGAAATAATAATAAAAATGAAAAACCAATTATATTTGAAGAGATATAAAGTAAAGTTTTGTTCAGCAGCGATTGAATAAATAAATAATAAACAATAAGAAGCAAATCAAAACAGACGGCAAACCACTTCCATCCCAATGTCAAAGCACTAGTCTCGACTGATGAATTAATTCAACTCCAGATAAAAAGAAAATAGGTCGATCTGAAAACGAACCTTCTTGGATTTTTTTCAAGCTATGTACATATTTGACTGATTTTTGAGGCAGTTTTATCTGTATACGTTTAAGTAAATACTACTGAAAGAGGGAAAATTGTGTATTAGGAAGAGAAAGAATTCAATGATCAAAAACTGAAGCCGTTATTATTGCAATTACACTTCCATCCCAATGTCAAAGCACTAGTCTCGACTGATGAATTAATTCAACTCCAGATAAAAAGAAAATAGGTCGATCTGAAAACGAACTTTCTTGGATTTTTTTCAAGCTATTTACATATTTGACTGATTTTTGAGGCAGTTTTATCTGTATACGTGTAAGTAAATACTACTGAAAGAGGGAAAAATAAAAGAAAAATCTATAAATAATAAAGGTAAGAATTGTATATTAGGAAGAGAAAGAATAATGATCAAAAACTGAAGCCGTTATTGTTGCAATTACGTGTCAGCGACTGGTGTGGCGGAAACAGTTCAAATAAGAATGGGAAACTATGACTGAAAACTCAATAAATCCCTTTGTCAGCGACTGGTGTGGCGGAAACAGTTCAAATAAGAATGGGAAACTATGACTGAAAACTCAATAAATCCCTTAACATCTGAAAGCGATAACCGTGAGATATTCGAACAGAAAACGTGTTTCCAAGGAATTTGTAGGAGGCAAACGAAGCTGAAAGTAATAAAATGGAGATAAAAATCCCTTAAGATCTATCTCCTCCGTCAATAGCACCTCGGCAATATCAAACACAAGGATTAAATATGGAGTACATACCAAGAATTCAGGAGATACCAACCTGTAGACCATACAGACCAAGACGGCATGTTAGAAACCAATAGTAACATTATTAATAGAATTAGAAATGAAGAATTTCGTTTGACAAAGACACAAAAGACAGTAGTAACAAGGGATGCAGCCAACATCATTATCAACTTGTCCATAACGTGTTTAGGATACTCTTTGATGTGGACATCCACACCTATATCACCCACGAAGTGGATTAAGAGATCTACCACCGTAGGTATTTAACAAAACAACCAAGTAGGCATTTTAAATGTCATTATGTATTGTATTTGATATTTATGTAACAGGAATATAGTCGATATGGACCTTCCTGGAGGTGACGGAACAAAAAATGTCAATAATTGAATAGAAAATGTACCTATAATGCTGCTCATTAAAATGCTCAATTATTGTCAATACTTCTACCACCGAGTAGGTATTTAACAAAACAACCAAGTAGGCATTAAATGTCATTATGTATTGTATTTGATATTTATGTAACAGGAATAGTCGATATGGACCTTCCTGGAGGTGACGGAACAAAAAATGTCAATAATTGAATAGGAAATGTACCTAATGCTCCTCATTAAAATGCTCAATTATTGTCAATACTCAACAGGGTGTTTAGAATATGTATGAAAAGAAGAATTTTCTCAGCAATGAAAATGGTAGTATACTACCTAGGTATTTGGTACTTACTTTAGGTGTCAAAAGTTTCTATTTAAACCTATTCTCATTGAATGTTTTGATCATTTAAGTCTTCAATCGAGAAGTGAACTCTAGATATTGATGTCAATACTCAACAGGGTGTTTAGAATGTGTATGAAAAGAAGAACTTTCTCAGCAATGAAAATGGTGGTATACTACCTAGGTATTTGATACTTACTTTAGGTGTCAAAAGTTTCTATTTAAACCTATTCTCATTGAAGGTTTTCATCATTTAAGTCTCCAATCGAGAAGTGAACTCTGGATATTGAAAATAAAGGACTTTGGTTTCATTTCACCTGAACCACACTGTAGACACAACTGTTCATTATGTAAATGCCTACATGGCATGTTAAATGAATCATACGTCCCTTTTCCTAGAGTTGTAAAAGGAAATAGGTGTAGTCACTCATCAGGTATCCTGGCTAATTAAAAACAAAAATGACCTCTGAATGGTATAATGACCCAAATTATGAACAATAACAACATAATTAAGGAAAAAATACAAAACCTCTTCACAATAGCAACGGTGATTGTCATTGAGTCATTCGTCATTCATTCTCTTTTTTCTTTGAAAATTTTTGTCAAGAGAAACTCGTTCTTGTTTTAAATATGAATAACCTCAAGTAGTAGATAATTTGGTTATTTTCTCTAATTGTTCATGTAGGTTGTTCGAAGGTTCGATTGTTTTGGGTACATTGAACTGAACGTATGTTATGATTGTTACGGATCTTTTCGAATGTGTTTAGGGCGTAGTTCGGATATTAATGACTGGTGACAGTACTTTCTGCCATATGTAAATGCAATTAACTTTAAAATGTAAACAATTAAACTTTAAAATGACACTGACTGTATCACATGCATTCCTGGTATATCGAATGATATGGAGGAAATGAAAAGCATCTTAAGTATTCAACACATTCTTGTTTCCTCTGAGTGCTCAATTTCTCTCAGACTGTAAACCTACTTTCCTTCAGTCATACCTACCAGATTTGTTGATCAATGTTTTGTACCTACCCGAGAAATTTGGTAGCTACTTGGTACACAATTTGTCAATTTGTAATTTTGACTAATTTTATCATATTGATAAAGGATTTACTTTTCAACTTGTTTTTTTAGATATTATCGGTCTTCCAAAAGATACACACAACTTTGGGTTCCTGCAAAGTCCTTAAGAATAAAGCGACAAAAAAGGGAACCACCAACAGAAACGTCAATCATGTCTGACGTTTTTTGTTGCTCTGTGAAGTTTTTGTGTTATTATTTCATTACACAGTTGACTAAGTTTCCTTATTAAATCATCATCTTCAACATTAATAGGTTTAATACTATATCTCTCATGTTATCTTCTAACGTTTTGCCATATGTTGCTTCCCTCTTTGCTTCGTCAAACCGCACTTATCTTTGAATGTATCCCTCATGTTATCTTCTAACGTTTTGCCATATGTTGCTTCCCTCTTTGCTTCGTCAAACCGCACTTATCTTTGAATGTATCCTCTCTCATGTTATCTTCTAACGTTTTGCCATATGTTGCTTCCCTCTTTGCTTCGTCAAACCGCACTTATCTTTGAATGTATCCTTTTTTCTCTTTTCGGTCTACCAAATATCTATTCATTTGATGTTTGCCATAACATTTGTTTAGATTGAGAATCTAGTACCTAGATAAGAAACCCATTCTTTTTAATCTAAGAGAATCTTCGTCAATAAAATTATAACATGTTTGCAGCAATTCTATTTTTTTTTTTTTTAATAGTAATAAATTATTTTATTATGCCTTTATACTGATTATATGAAAAAAAAAAAAAAGAAATTTGATATTTTAAACTAATTTCTTGTGTAATCTTCTTCTTTTTTTAGATACATTCCGACGTAGGCAACCTGGGTGCATGTGAATATTGGATTGGACCATTTATTAGTATTAGGATGATCATCATGCTGTAGTTCACGCTCCGAGGCTCAGGCAAAATCTTGATAGTAAATAATGTGAGTAAGCCTATGCCCGTGTGTTTCATTGTAAAAGGTGGTTCATAGTTAATTCCTAATGTTCAGATGTGTTAGTTTTATCTGCATGTATTACCGGAAGAGGAAAAAAGAAAAAAAATCATTTTAACTTTAGGCGTTTTAAAAACATCAAAGAAATTTAAAAAAAACACATCATCGCATCTAGTTATCAAATATTTAAATCAGACCAAATAAAAATAACAATTTAATACTATCTTATACTTTACCTTTCTACATTTGAGTCTCGTGTTACCGTTCAAAGTGATCTATTCAAAATATCACTCCAACATCATATTATAATGCTCAAAGAGGAAGATGTTTTCTATGTTTGCTAACATATTATCGTCAATTTGATTCCTAGATCTCCCACTTCGGAAATTTACATTTTATTCCAGGATCAAGATCAAATAGATGATCTACATTCAAAACGTTTATATTGAAGGAGGAATATTTGCTATAAATTTATCATTTTATTATCTGAATGCAAATTGATTTTCGTTGTAAAATATCATACCTATTCCTCTTTATGTGACCAAACGTTTCTTTACATCTAAATATCAAGTATGATTCCTTTTGTTGATTTGTATGAAATTTTGATATTTACTTCTTCAAGATCAACATTCTCATGGTTAAGATTGTATGAATATGATGGTTATTTTGTCTGTAGGTATTATTAGAAAGAGCAAGCTGTTTACTTAAATGAAGACCTAGGCTCTTAGATAAGTAGATATACAAATTTATTGATCCTCTGAGATACCGAAAGCTTTAAGGAGAGGAACAAAAACAAATTACGGTGTTGGGAATTCATTGATATTCCGGACATGTACCACCATAACGTATCTCTACATATTTCTAAAAGAAAGTGCGAATATTATAGTGTTATTTATTAAATTAATCTTTCCAACTCGTAAAATATCCCGATATACCATAGGCACAATATACGGATTTAAACCTGTCAAAACATACTTCAAGATTTCATAATGATAAAATTTGTTATGAAAAATATTTTATGTAAATAAAAAAATCTTAAATCTAATCTTCAAATCTTTTGATACTAAAATCCTCCAGATTATTATTAAAAGAAATTACAGGTACAGATTGACTAGGAATAGCACACATCTCAACTAGATCGTTTGCCTCCTACAAATTCCTTGGAAACACGTTTTCTGTTCGAATATCTCACGGTTGCCGCTTTCAGATGTTGAGGGATTTATTGAATCGTTTGCCTCCTACAAATTCCTTGGAAACACGTTTTCTGTTCGAATATCTCACGGTTGCCGCTTTCAGATGTTGAGGGATTTATTGAGTTTTCAGTCATTCTTATTTGAACTGTTTCCGCCACACCAGTCGCTGACAATAAAGACATTAAGGGATTTATTGAGTTTTCAGTCATAGTTTCCCATTCTTATTTGAACTGTTTCCGCCACACCAGTCGCTGACAATAAAGACATAATAAATTATTGATGATGTGAAGACAAAACGTTTTAATGGTGTTCCAGAGAAATTTATAGAAGGAGCTTTCGTGAGTCTATGGTATAATAATCAACTCCTGGTATGAGATTGAATTGCATAGAAGCATGCCATTTTTCTAACTAAAACATAAAATAGAGGCAGCACCTATGGTATAATAATCAACTCCTGGTATGAGATTGAATTGCATAGAAGCATGCCATTTTTCTAACTAAAACATAAAATAGAGGCAGCAAGACGATAATGCCTCTTCATGATGAGTTTGGTTGATTCTCGTGCTTGAAAACGGTCCTGACAGCTATTTCTCTTCAGACGTATAACTGCAAGAGGCAACAAAATCACTATTTAATTTTGCAGCGTGCACGATGCTAGTTAGCAAACTCGTCCAACACCAACAAGCCACGATATAAAACGATCACCATAATATCTTGGAAATAAAAAATATGAAAGACATTGAAACAACTTCACCAAGTCTTCAAGTCGATGACCATCAGGAAAGCAATTTGTTTTAATTGACCATCTTGCACTCAGACATCTCACACCTAACGCCCACACTGAAGACCAGGAATATATCATAAAGTAGATAGAGGTATGCCACAAGTTAATATTGGTCTGCTGCCACATGAAAATATGAATATAGAAGAGGATTAATGAATCTAAAATATACAAATGTTTTATTTTTTATCCTCATAACTCACAAGGATTGGTTGTTAAAGTTGAGGTAATGAAAATATTGGTTGAACGTTCTAAAATAATTTATAAATTATGCTGTTGAGTGGGAACTGTAGGCGAAGAGGAACAAGGCCTCTTTTAACAGAAACAAACATAAATATGTGTCTCTTAATACTCGTAGTACCTACATGTTTGGTCAGTGGCACTTTTTTTAAGTTACAATAGAACATAAAAATAAGCATCATTCAATAGGATAAGGAAAGTCGTGTGATGTTCACACCAGATTTTTTATCTATCCTCCGTAAACAAAGGAAGAGGATTAATAATATTGCATAGATCAGGTATCTTATCTCCAAGGTAGGTAACTAAAATTTAAAAATAACTTTATGTAAGGCAACTGACTGTAGGCTAAAACACCAGAAATATTAATGATAAATTGCAAGTATGCAGTATGCACATAGGTACCTATGATAAGTCTCTGATTATCACCATCAATCATATAGGGACCGAAGAGACAAAGAGGTTACATGTTATATGTATATTTAGCAGGTCCTCATGTGGAATATTGATGGCGACTGGTAAGGGTCACTAGGGACTAGGGACTATACCAAGGGTCACTACCACTACTAGTCACTAGGGACCAGGGATTTTGAATTACAAAAGAATAAGAATGACATCTTAATTACCTACTTCAATAGAAGAATAAGAAATTCAAAACCCCTGGTCCCTAGTGACTAGTAGTGACCCTTGGTATAGTCCCTAGTGACCCTTACCAGTCGCCATCAATATTCCACATGAGGACCTGCTAAATATACATATACAAAAGAATAAGAATGACATCTTAATTACCTACTTCAATAGAAGAATAAGAAATTCAAAACCCCTGGTCCCTAGTGACTAGTAGTGGTAGTGACCCTTGGTATAGTCCCTAGTGACCCTTACCAGTCGCCATCAATATTCCACATGAGGACCTGCTAAATATACATATAACCTATTTGTCTCTTCGGTCCCTATATGATTGATGGTGATAATCAGAGACTTATCATAGGTACCTATGTGCATACTGCATACTTGCAATTTATCATTAATATTTCTGGTGTTTTAGCCTACAGTCAGTTGCCTTACATAAAGTTATTTTTAAATTTTAAAACATTGAGCTCCCTACTATAATGTCTATTCCTGGGTATCGAACCAAACCCCTCACTTAGATCATTACCTATGTGCATACTGCATACTTGCAATTTATCATTAATATTTCTGGTGTTTTAGCCTACAGTCAGTTGCCTTACATAAAGTTATTATTAAATTTTAAAACATTGAGCTCCCTGCTATAATGTCTATTCGTGGGTATCGAACCAAACCCCTCACTTAGATCATACCAGAGGATAAAAGAGGCAGCGAAAATATATCTGAAAACTATCGAACATTGGAATCAAACAGTTTGAAAATGGAAACGAAATCAAAAGAATTCCTAATGAAGATATCAATCACCAACATGGTTGGAACACTAGAGGAACCTGTCAATAAAATTATCAAGAAGCCCAGAGGATAAAAGAGGCAGCGAAAATATATCTGAAAACTATCGAACATTGGAATCAAACAGTTTGAAAATGGGAACGAAATCAAAAGAATTCCTAATGAAGATATCAATCACCAACATGGTTCGAACACTAGAGGAACCTGTCAATAAAATTATCAAGAAGCATCCTGTGGAGACAAAACTGGGCTCACTATACAAAAGAACTGTATTGCTGGATAACAAAGAATCAATAGAGAGACCAAATTTCGGTAAAGGAAAGCAATTAAATATTTCCACACAATTTGGTAGCCGAAAAAAGTCACCACCAACAAAATAAAAGACTAGACTGGCAAGATCATCATCAGCATGATGCTGACGACTGGAGAATAAATAAAACAAAAATAAGGCGGTCTTTTCAAACAAACACTTCATTGGAAAATGTAAAAGATAAATAAAAAATGTTGTTATTACGTCATTATTACTTTTCCAACTATTTTCGGTCCCTTTATAACAAGGAGAGTCCTTCTCTTTATACTTTACCAAATTTCAATGACCAAATCACAACCATTGGTTTCTTGCTGCTAAGGCTGATCGGGGTAACAAAAATTACTCAGTATCCGTCTCTGTAATATTCACAGATTAGGACCCGGGCCTGAGATTCTCACAGTCTCAGGTCACATGACTCACATTACTACAGTAGTATTCTGAACTAGAAGTAATTACTTACTAAGGAGACAAAACTGGGCTCACTATACAAAAGAACTGTATTGCTGGATAACAAAGAATCAATAGAGAGACCAAATTTCGGTAAAGGAAAGTAATTAAATATTTCCACACAATTTGGTAGCCGAAAAAAGTCATCACCAACAAAATAAAAGACTAGACTGGCAAGATCATCATCAGCATGATGCTGACGACTGGAGAATAAATAAAACAAAAATAAGGCGGTCTTTTCAAACAAACACTTCCTTGGAAAATGTAAAAGATAAATAAAAAATGTTGCTATTACGTCATTATTACTTTTCCAACTATTTTCGGTCCCTTTATATTTTATAACAAGGAGAGTCCTTCTCTTTATACTTTACCAAATTTCAATATTTTCAATGACCAAATCACAACCATTGGTTTCTTGCTGCTAAGGCTGATCGGGGTAACAAAAATTACTCAGTAGTGTAATATTCACAGATTAGGACCCGGGCCTGAGATTCTCAGTCTCAGGTCACATGACTCACATTACTACAGTAGTATTCTGAACTAGAAGTAATTACTAAACTTACTATTATTGCCATTCTTATACCGGCTCTAATGCCGATAGATATGTATTATGATATGAGTAATTCTATACTTATTACATGTTAAATCTTGGTTCAGCAATTTTACAGAAACCGTTCACTACTTGGGAACATGCTTTGTCATTTTCATTTTTTATCTAACACATTAATAAACATTGGTAAATCAATAAGTTTTGTATACGAGTATGTAGAATTGTCGATGTTTGTTTTTTCAACACAATGAACCATGGAATAAAATTAAAGAATTAAAGAAGTTACTCGAGTTCCATGAGATTGGAGGCAAGTTCTTCAATCAATTTGTATCAACTAGAATCTAGATGGAGTCAAAGGGCTGGATAAAGTATCTGCTTTCATAGTTCACGTCTCCAGATACCTACACAGGCTGTACATAAGATTTTATTATTAACATTGTTATTAGCTTCCTTATCTAAGGCAAGTTCTTCAATCAATTTGTATCAACTAGAATCTAGATGGAGTCAAAGGGCTGGATAAAGTATCTGCTTTCATAGTTCACGTCTTCAGATACCTACACAGGCTGTACATAAGATTTTATTATTAACATTGTTATTAGCTTCCTTATCTGAGGACCCGGGCCTGAGATTCTCACAGTCTCAGGTCACATGACTCACATTACTACAGTAGTATTCTGAACTAGAAGTAATTACTTACTATTATTGCCATTCTTATACCGGCTCTAATGCCGATAGATATGTATTATGATATGAGTAATTCTATACTTATTACATGTTAAATCTTGGTTCAGCAATCCTACAGAAACCGTTCACTACTTGGGAACATGCTTTGTCATTTTCATTTTTTATCCAACACATTAATAAACATTGGTAAATCAATAAGTTTTGTATATGTAGAATATTGTCGATGTTTGTTTTTTCAACACAATGAACCATGGAATAAAATTAAAGAAGTTACTCGAGCTCCATGAGATTGGAGGCAAGTTCTTCAATCAATTTGTATCAACTAGAATCTAGATGGAGTCAAAGGGCTGGATAAAGTATCTGCTTTCATAGTTCACGTCT
>NW_007379228.1:42119-62024 GCF_000475195.1 Diaphorina citri | reverse complement strand
CGTGCCAAGACAATAAGAAATGTTCTTCCCATCATAACGTACGAAGAAAGAAGAAGAGGAGAAGGAGATGAAAAGGAAGGGAAGAAGGAGTAGGAGGAGTGAGAGGAGTAGAAAACAAGAGAAAAAGAAAAAAGAAGGAGAAGGAAGAAGATAAAGAAAATTGGAAAAACATAAACTGAGAAATCCTTCTTTTTTTTGTCATTGTAATACCTAATGACAAGAAAAAATCATTCCAGGAGAAAAATTAAAAAAAAAAAAAAAACAAACGGAAAATTTCCCTTTTTCTCAGTAAAAAATAAATAAATAAAACAATAAAAAAATCATTCCAGGAAAAAAATTAAAAAAAAAAAAAAAACAAACGGAAATTTTCCCTTTCTCTCAGTAAAAAATAAATAAATAAAACAATAATAATAAAATGAAATCAAACTTTCCCTTTTTTTCTCCAAAATGTCTCACAATTCACAATGAATAAAAAGGGTAATAAAGAGAGAAAGATGAGAGGAAGAAAGAGAGGGAGGGATGGAAACGGAGGGAAAAGGGAGAAAGGAAAATAAGAAGGTATAAAGAGGGACGGAGAGAGAAACAGAATATGAGGAATATAAAGAGAGAGAAAAGGAATATTATAGAGAGGGAAAAGGGAGAAATATAGGGACTTTAAAGAGAAAAGGGAGAAATATAGAAACTGAGGGAGAAACAGAAAGGAAAAAGGGAAAAAGAGAAGAGGTGAGTGTTGATAATGGGAAAAGCAATAATGGCGAAACCCATTTTTTTCCCTTTTTTTCTCTCTCTCTTTAATGTGAATGCATAAATCTGTTTTATTTTTTTCGGGAGGATTTTTACCCTAAATTTTCCCCTCCCTCTCTGTCCCTCTCTCGCCTCTCTCTCTCTCTCTCTCTCTCTCTCTTCTAGTTATGTCGATTTAACGACACATTTCATCGACATGTGTTTTACTGCGTGTGTGTGAGGGAGAGAGAGAGAGTAGAGAGAGAGAGGCTAATGGGCGTTCTTCCTTTTCTACCTTGTAAATTGTTTTGTCCCCTATTTTTTGACCCGTCAAAAAAAGAACCCACTTATGCTGAAGCTATATATATATTTCTCTCTCTCTCCCACTTCCCTCTACACTCTCTCTATCTCTCTCTCTCCCACTTCCCTCTACACACTCTCTCTTTCTCTCCAGTCGTTCTCAGGAAGGCTGGCTATCTCCTACCTTTCTTTTCTCTTCATTTTCAAGACTAACTAGTATCATAAGACCTAGGCAGTTACAATTCCCTCGATCAAACCTCTTAATTAAAAGAAGAAGAAGAAGAAGAAGAAGAAGAAGAAGAAGAAGAAGCAGAAGAATAATATTTTTACATCAAATTCTACAAAGCAAATCTGATTGGTTCACTCTAGAAGTTTTAGCAAATCAGATTGCTGAATCCCATCAGTTTAAACCAAGTTTAAAAGAGGAATTTTTCATTCCACATTATGTAATGTATGTAGATACATAACTTATGTATGTACAATTGTACATAGGTACATAACTTATGTACGTCCATATATGTATAACTTATGTATGTAGACTATGTACATAGATTTATGCCTGCTGATGTTTTGGTACTTTTGGTGCAGTACACTAATGAGTTGAGGTACAGAATTAAATGAGGGAAAGAGGGACAAGGGACACAGTAGAAAGTATAAGAAAGAAGAAGCAGAAAGAAAGGAACGGAAAAATAAAGAATATTAAGGAAGAGTGGGAGAAAATGGAAAGGAGAAAGAGAATATTTAGGAAGAAGAAGAAGAAGAAGAAGAAGAAGAAGAAGAAGAAGAAGAAGGAGGAGGAGGAGGAGGAGGAGGAGAAGAAGAAGAAGAAGAAGAGAAAGAAAGAACTGAAGGGAAATTAGAGAAGGCAAGGAGGAAGGAAAGAACGAAGGAGGAAGAGGAAAAAAACCGTACACTGCCTCGACAACATAGATTCATATATAGTCGATCGACGGCATCGAATCTGTGTGGACACAGCTTTACGTTCACCATTCTAGAATATCCGTTCAAATGGAACTTGAGAATGGAGTTTTTAAATTTTTAAAATTCCATCTTGAAATGTCACACCAGGTTAAGTACATTGGAGCCCGGCACAGTAATGGAGGGTGAATTTTAGTACAGGCTCGATATCAGCCATAGGAGCTCAGACGTAGGTGCCTAATCAGAACCGTCATTAGAAGATGAACATTTTTCAAATTTTTGTTTAAACTTGACAGTGGAAAGCATTAAGCGGAAAGAACCATCTGCATAAGGCAATTCTCCTGATGGACGGCTCTTTTCTGCTTACTGTTTCGTCCGCATCAGAGATATCATTCAACAAATTCCGCAAAGGTTGGTCCTACAGTAGGTACAATACATAGGGCCAGGGCCCTGAAGGTCGCCCCTGACTTTTCACAAAGATGACATTCATCATTCACATTCTCAGAGTTGTGTCTCGTCACTATACTCTGACGTCATCATATGTTACCTTTCTGCTTGAATGATTCCATACGGTATATACAGGGTGTCCAGCTTGTGTCCGGAACAACATTGAGGTCATTGGTTCATTAAATGAACGGCATGTCCGATTTTGATGAAATATGGCAACAACGTCTTACACGGTAAGGAAGTTTGTCAAATTAAATTTTGAGCCCAATCTTGAAAGAGCTCTAACCACGGATCTTTTCTTCCGCTGAGAGCATTTAAGATGTTTTACCATAGAGTTATTGAATCTTGAATGTTCGTAGATTCTGTGAGTCCCTGCACTTTCTCTTTAGCTCTTTCTTCCTTTCTCTCTCTCTCCTTGTGTACCTCTTTCTCTCTCTCTCCTTATGTACCTCTTTCTCTCTCTTCTTCCCATCCTTTTTCTTCTCCTTTCCTCTCGTCTCTTTTCTTTTCTTCTTCTTCCATCTTTTTCTTCATTTCTTTCTCTTTTGTTCTTAAACTCTTTCTCATTAGTTTTTTTTTCCTTTCACTCTGGTTTTTTTTTAATTCTTTTAACGAAAGAGTAGGGACAAGTGGTAACTTGAGCGAAAAACAAAATGTGAACACAAAAGTGAAGGATCGGAAAGGGACAAGAGAGAGAAAGGCAGAAAAGGGAGAGGAGAGGAGCAGAGAGAGAGAAGAGAGCGAGAGAGAAAGATCGCGAGAACACCACAGAAAGGATAAAATCTGGTGTGAACATCACACGACTTTCCTCTTCCTATTGAATGATGCTCATTTGGGTGTTCTGTTGTAACATTTACAATATCTCTAACCGTATAGTCAAAATAGATGAAAACCGCCAAAAAGCGGTCGAAACCCGCCAAAAAGCGGTCAAAATACCACCAACCGCAGCACCTATTTTAACCAAACGTTTTGTGTTGCATCCTTGTCACATGTGAACTACATACCAAATTTCAAGTCTTTAGCTTATACCGTTCCCGAGATATTGTTAAATTACACCGAAAACCGCCACAAAGCGGTAAAATGCCGCCAAGTGTTGCACCTGTCTTAACCAAAAGTTTCGTGTTGCATCCTTGTCACATTTTAAAGATACATGCCAAATTTCAAGTCTCTAGCTCTTACCGTTCTCGAGATATTTTGTTTACAGACAGACACACACACGGACCAATGGCTGAAACTTTGGATTTAGGCTCTAGGGACCTCAAAACGTGTTTTGGCACTAAAATCTGACCATCGAAAATTTGACCCGATTACATTACTTTCCTTCCTATAGGTTAAGGAAAGTAAAAAAGAGAGAGAAAAGAAAGATGTCGACCATACCTTTGGTTAGTTCTTCTACCGTCGTCTAGTAAGCCCTATTTTAAGAGGCAAAAATGTGGTACATGACCCTGCTTCGAGGTTTCATCAAGGCCCGGGGATAGCAGCTTAACTCCAAACACAAAAAGCCCACTCCGAGGCTTAGGTGTAGTGGCGAACAGCCCTAAAGGATGGGTTAAGCTACTACGAATCTTTGCCGTAGCATTTCCGCGGCACGAAAATCTGCGGGGATAGCAGCTTAACTCCAAACACAAAAAGCCCACTCCGAGGCTTAGGTGTAGGGGCGAACAGCCCTAAAGGATGGGTTAAGCTATTACGAATCTACGAATCTTTGCCGTAGCACTTCCGCGGCACGCAAATCTGTGCCGCTAAGGGTTGAAGTTAAAATAATCATGTTATACTCAACCGTGTTGGAAAACATTACAGCATTACATGAAACTTGTAACAAACCTTAGGACACTCGTAAACTGAGAGAACGAGGGAATGAAAACTATAGAAGAAAGAAGAAGAAGAAGAAGAAGAAGAAGAAGAAGAAGAAGAAGAAGAAGAAGAAGAAGAAGAAGAAGAAGAACTAAATATGTACTCTCTCTCTCCCATAATAAATATTTATAGATAAAACTTCATAGTTTTAACTAAATATGAACGAGTATTTATCCATAATAAATATTTAGATAAAACTTCATAGTTTTAACTAAATATGAAATGAACGAGTATTTATCCATAATAAATATTTAGATAAAACTTCATAGTTTTAACTAAATATGAACGAGTTTACGAGTATTTATCCATAATAAATATTTAGATAAAACTTCGTAGTTTTACCTAGGTAAATATGAGCGAGTATTTATCCATAATAAAACCCATTTATATTACGTATAAGCACATACATAGGTGGTATAAAGAGGGACGGAGAGAGAAACAGAATATGAGGAATATAAAGAGAGAGAAAAGGAATATTAGAGAGGGAAAAGGGAGAAATATAGAAACTGAGGGAGAAACAGAAAGGAAAAAGGGAAAAAGAGAAGAGGTGAGTGTTGATAATGGGAAAAGCAATAATGGCGAAACCCTTTTTTTCCCTTTTTTTCTCCCTCCCTCTCTAATGTCAATGCATAAATCTGTTTTATTTTTTTGGGGAGGATTTTTACCCTAAATTTTCCCCTCTCTCTCTCTCTCTCTCTTCTTCTAGTTATGTCGATTTAACGAAACATTTCATCGACATGTGTTTTACTGTGGGTCATATATAATAAACTATCACCGTCAACACAGACTTCAGGATTGGCGCCAAAATTGAACTCCCCACTATCACTCCCCTTCTCTCCTCCCTCTCCTCATCCTCCCTCCCCTCTCCTGCCCAGATAATTGATTTATAAGGGGACACCCATAACGAGATCTTCGCTAAAAAGTTCCCCAAATTGAGTTTAAATGTTTCACTTCTTTACTTCCAACTTTTTTAATTCAATTATATCCCTAGCTTTCTCCTTAATAGCGAGATCTTCGCTAAAAAGTTCCCCAAATTGAGTTTAAATGTTTCACTTCTTTACTTCCAACTTTTTTAATTCAATTATATCCCGAGCTTTCTCCCCCGATAGCTGGAGAGAGAGAGAGAGAGAGAGAGAGAGAGAGAGAGAGAGAGAGAGAGAGAGAGAGAGAGGCTAATGGGCGTTCTTCCTTTTCTACCCTGTAAATTGTTTTGTCCCCTATTTTTTGACCCGTCAAAAAAAGACCCCACTTATGCTGAAGCTATATATTTTTCTCTCTCTCTCTCTCTCTCTCCCACTTCCCTCTACACTCTCTCTCTATCTCTCTCTCTCTCTCCCACTTCCCTCTACACCTACACTCTCTCTCTCTCTCTCTCTCTCTCTCTCTCTTTCTCTCCCTCTCTCTCTCTCCCACTTCCCTCTACACACTCTCTCTCTCTTTCTCTCTCTCTATCTCTCTCTCTCTCTTTCTCTCCAGTCGCTCTCAGGAAGGCTGGCTATCTCCTATCTTTCTTTTCTCTTCATTTTCAAGACTACTAGTATAATAAAACCTAGGCAGTTACAATGCCCTCTATCAAACCTCTTAATTAAAAGAAGAAGAAGAAGAAGAAGAAGAAGAAGAAATAAGATTGTTACAACAAATTCTAGTAAGCAAAATCTGATTGGTTCACTCTAGAAGTTTTAGCAAATCAGATTTCTGAATTTTGAAAACGTTGGAAGGTGGGAAAAATTTGCTGATGACCTCAGACCCAAACAACTATAGTTTTCCGTGCAACCGTCCCTCACTTTTTTTATCCAGCAAAAAGTTTCCGCAGTGTTTCTCGAAAGTTGCTGCTTGATGCTGAAGCATCGTCCTAGACTCAGCAAGTCAGCGTATTATATTTGCGTTTTCATTTCGCCCATTAAGGACATATGTTCGAGAAAGCTCCCCCCTGCTGCACCACTTTTTTCTACAAACTTTTTCGGGTAGTTTTTTTGTGCTGAATGACTTTTAACTCCGGAGAAAAGTTGTGCGATGCGGCGGCTGAAAAATAAAACGTGCTCTGACTTTAATCGCTCTGTCAGCACTAAAGGGGAAAAGGTGACCTGATCCCCTTCCCCTCCTCGCGTCTAGCGTTAGCAGTACCTCCCCTCTCTTCTACTTGCGTCAGCGTTTCCCTCACCACCACTATCCATTCCTCTCTCCTGCCTTCCCCTCCCCCCTCCCCTCCCAGTCAGCGTTCTAATTTGAGTTTAATCAGCGGCCTGAGTTTCCCCTCCTCCCCCTCCTCTTAATTTTGTTTATTTAAATCAGCACCCTTTGCTCTATTGTTTTTAATTTCCACTTAGCAGTCTGTATCCGTATCAATATGGGAAGGAGGAGATTAGGGGAACTTTTATCTTGTATCCCTACATTGTATTAATATGGAAAGAGGAGGGAGGGGAAAGAGAGGGGAGCTTATGTACATATTACATGTTTATGGAATGTGAAGTGTGTGGGTTCAACATGGGTGGTTACTATCCGTATCAATATGGGAAGGAGGAGATTAGGGGAACTTTTATCTTGTATCCCTACATTGTATTAATATGGAAAGAGGAGGGAGGGGGGAAAGAGAGGGGAGATTATGTACATATTATATGTTTATGGAATGTGAAATGTGTGGGTTCAACATGGGTGGTTATCCGGAACAACATTGAGGTCATTGGTTCATTAAATGAACGGCATGTCCGATTTTGATGAAATATGGCAACAACGTCTTACACGGTAAGGTGATGAAATATGGCAACAACGTCTTACACGGTAAGGAAGTTTGTCGAATTAAATTTTGAGCCCAATCTTGAAAGAGCTCTAACCACGGATCTTTTCTTCCGCTGAGAGCTTTTAAGATGTTTTACCATAGAGGTCTTGAATCTTGAATGTTCGTAGATTCTGTAAGTCCCTGCGAAGAAAACTCTATAAATAACAGACCATACATCACCTGAGTCCTGTGCATAAAAATTTCCAGGAGATTCAGAGTATGTGCTCTGGTTTTATACTGCGTTGTGTTTTGCAGATAAAGCAGGGTCTCCTGCAAATATTAAGGCCCTTGGGAAGTGTACTTCTGGGAAGTTAATTTTGGAAATTTTAGAATACAGATAAGAAATGGCTGTTTAAACTAGGGTGGTGGTGTCCATTTTCAGTTCAGGACACCCTGTATACTGATTTGTTTTGTGAGGTTCACGTTTCGGAGCATAACTCAGGTGTCATCAGAGAATCTGGCAAACGCCCAGCATTTCCATCACAGCCTACTCTTTACCATATACCCTCTTCTCCACATCACAGCCTATTCTCCTGTCTCCTCACTGCCTCTAATCCTATTACACTTTACTCATCAAAGCCTCCTGTTATACTGCCACAGCCTACTCTAGACCGCAGCCACGGCCTTAAATCTGACACTCCACTCAATCTCTCATCCGGTAAGATTGATCTATTGGTACAGTAGAACTCTGACAACTGACAAGGGGCTTTATACTTAGTGCGGTTCACAATCTGATAGGATACTTTCCCTCATGTGTCATCAAAACAGCCAAGGGCAAACTTATGTAGCCTAGTGAGGGTATCACTAGCATCTGAGAGCTATCTATAGGCCGCGGGTTCAATCTCCGCCCCCGGGCAGACGTTATCTTAAACAGGTAAGGTTCGTTCTCGGAACGGTACAGTCTCATCCTAAGCAGTATGCAATAGAAAAATGAGGTATATTCCATTCTATTCTATAAGACCTTTGTAGTTCCCGAAAACTCAGCTTCCGAAAGTTACAGTTCTTGAAAGCTCATAAAAAACCTGTATGAAGATGTACGGCAGTGCGCCTTTCTCCTTAGATAGCTGGATTCTGGATTCTCTCAGGGAGTATTTCTGGCTCCACAGTGTGCGGAGGTTTTCCAGGAAACCACCCCCACACTCCTCAGTTTTTCACACCACGCACAGAAAAATATTGACAATCGGAACGTCCTCTTTTTTTGTCCTTTGTGGAATAGGTCCGTTAATCCACAAAGTTGCCAATAGTCGACCAACCTTTTTTAAAAGTCAACAAACCTTCGTGCTTCGTGCACAAAGGGGTAACTTTTGTGGTTCAGTTGTAGATCTTGCTCGGAAAAACAGCCCAAAATATAAAGACCAAATACCACAAAATAATCTTCTGGTTCTTTGTCTTTTTTCGTGTCGACCCCCATTGGACGAGGGAAAGACAATGTAAAACAATTATGTGGCTCGACAATTCGGCCTGATATATTCTCATTTCACTCTCCCCCAGTGAGACAAATAATACTAAAAGGAGAGAGAGAAAAACCTGCCGAATCAGTTCGTGTAAAGATACACAGGCGTGCTTACTGGAACTTGGCCTGGCGCACTGCCGTGCGCTCAGATTCTATAAGACCTTAGCAGTTCCCAAATAAAGCTCCGAAAGTTACACAGTTCCCGAAAGCTCATAAAAACCTGTATGAAGATGTACGGCAGTGCGCCAAGGCCAAGTTCCGGTTTATGTGACAACGGAGGCAATAATGCTCAATCATATCAGCAGAATAAGTACCCCCATTATCCCATTAACAGCAGGGGTCCCATTAGGAGATGGGAAGACTCGTTACCCAATTATTACACCTAGATAAATTTAATGACTTTGACTTGAACCCGAACCACCAACCACCAGATCCAAAGTCCAACGCGTTATACACTACACCACTGGGGTTGGTGAGAAAAATACTCTTGATATTAAGAATCAATAAACACCACACACTAATTTGACAATGCCGCAAGGCGTTATGTCACCCCCCGCCAGACACTTAGGAAGATCTGAAAGTAATGGGTTTAGATTAGACATGGGGGGATCATCATCCCCCACCCCCTCTTTGATATGGAGGCGTATTTTCCCTTTGATATTGAAGAGTGGAGGGGAGGGGAGAGATTTGGAGGTGTAAGAAAATAAAGTGGAGGGGTTAGGATCTCGAGGATGGAGAACGAGAAGTAAGGAGAAGGAGGTGAAGAAGAAACGGGAATGAAGAGGGGTAGGAACTTGAAACCGGAGGAAGAGAAAGAGGACGAGGAAAGGAGGGAGGAAGGAAAATGAGGAGGATGAAGAATGAAGAAGTACGAAGGGCATCCACTCGTAAACTATTGTAGCCAAAATCAAACGTCAGCCCAAAAGCATTCAGCCTCGAACTGATTGAGAGGCTGACACAAAACGCCGACTAATGTAGGTGATCCATCGCCACCGTATTTTTAATCCATCAAGCACAATTAATGCACTTAGAGCTTAATCGTCTAAAACTTTATCTTGATAGCTTAAGTTTGTGTAGTCTGAACACAGGAAAGGTCGAAAAAGAGTAGGAGAAGGAGGACGAGGCCTCCACCATCACCCATCCAGACTGGATGGGACAAGAAAATTAATTATCACCAAACAAGATACAGAAGATCCCGACCTTAATGACAACCACATAGACATCATATCACTACAGTTATATTACTTTACAGAGCGGGATCAGTGAGGGGTGATATATGAAACCGTAATAACACCAGTGGGGGATGATCAGTAATTTGAAAGGTTGGGGGAATTTATGTGTGTGAGGAAATGCTCAAGTTGAACTAAATTTTGTATGAGGAGGAGAAGAAGACAAAGGAGAGGAAGACAAGGAGGAGATGAAAAAAAGGAGCAGAAAGAGGAGGAAAGGAGAAGGAGAAGTAGAAGAAGAAAGGATATTTTCTTGAAGAGGTTTGACAGAGAGAAATGTGACATTTTATCCCACGAAATCGAAGAAAAAGGAGGACACGATAGAAAAAAACCAGAAACGTTATCGATTAAAATGCTTAACAGATAAGGTCTGTTCCCGGAACGGCTGGCTTTCTCCTATCCTCTACCTACTCCTTCTCGCTTCGCTTTCGGGACGATAAGACCTCAGCAGTTACAGTTCCCTCTGTCAAACCTGTTCAAAATAAGAAAGAGCCTCTTTTTTCTCTCCAGCACTGACGCGATGCTCCTTCTATCTACCACACTTAAAATACGTTTAGGAGGGGGAGCAAAAGAGGGTGAGGATAAGAAGGGGAGGGGGAAGTAATAAAATCACAACAATGCTTCCTCCACTTCCTACCTCATCGTCTGTGTGAATATCAAGATTTAGCTTGCTTTTAATTATCATCCCTGGCCTTCTGCTCTGTGAAATATTTCCCCTCCCCTCCTTCCAATTCATTTCCCCTACTCTCCATAAAATCTGGTTATAACTCTTTTCCTCGTCAGTTAATCCTGAAACCCGCTCTCTAATCCTTCACTGATGTTTTTCAGCTTGGGACTGTTGGTGGAGAAAGTTTATCCGAGGATTCTGAAATTTGGTGGTGGGAAAAAATAGGAAAGGTTGAAAATCTGGTTTCCCCTCTTCTGAAACCAAGTCCTCTTCCTTCTCCTTCTCTAAAATAATATCTTCCCCTCTTCTCTTCCTCATACTCCTTTCCTTTCTGGTTTGAGATCAACCACTCCTACCCTTTCCATAAAATCTTCCGCCTCCTCCGCTTCCAGTCCATCAGAATATCATCTACCCTCTTCGTTTCCTCTGAAACCAACTCCTCCTCCTCCTCCTTCTCCTTTCAATCTTCCTCTTTCTCCTTTTCCTCCCCTCAGTCACATTACAGTCAAAATTATTCTTGGTGGGGGGGGGAATATAATCTGCACGGATATGAGTGCTTGCTGTTTTTATTTAATAGAGGACTCATGTAAATAAATGTGTACTCTCATGTAAATAAATGCTATGGCTTTGGGCTATGAAACTGTTAATAATAATAATTTAATAGAGGACACGATTACCACAGAAGACTTCTCTTTTTAGTAGACTGAAATCCCAAATCCCTATGTTTGTAGTCCATAGGTACCTTCTGAATTTTTAGATTGGCGAATCTCATCAATTTAAACAAAGTTTAGTAGAGGGATTTTTTATTCCACACTATGCTATGTATGTACATACATACATAACTTATGTTATACATAGATACATAACTTATGTATGTACATAGATTTATGCCTGCTGATGTTTTGGTGCAGTACACTAATGAGTTGAGGTAAAACTTTTTAACCCTCCCTCCTCCCTCCTTCCTCCCTATCACTGCAATTATATCACTACAGTTATATCAAATGCTCATTGGAAGTCTTTTATGACGCCATATGGCCACACACAGGAAAACACTTAAACTCATGGCAGAAATTTAGAGGAGCGCTTAGAAGACATAAAAAACAGAGCCATAAAAACTTGAACTGAAAACTTTCAGAACACTTGAGATTAGGAAGCTTTGGGAGGGAGGGAAACGTGCACCGAAATCTTATGTTTAATTATACCCCTTTTATCCTGACTTTATCCCTCCCTCTGGCCTGCTTCTGACATTTCGTCCCTCCCTCTGGTGTTTTGTCCCTCCCCTGTGTTGTTTTGTCCCTCCCCCTCTAACTCTTGTCTTATAACTCTTATCTGTGAACATCTCCAATACAGACTATCAAACGAGGTTAACCCCCGAAGACACCTTATTTGGGGTTTTAGGTGGGGGAGAAGAATTTCACACTTACGAGTGTCAAGCATTGGAAAGGTTAGTTGTAAGGTTTCATTATAACAAGGAATTTATTGACTCCAATGCAGTAATTCATCAAAACTTTCATTCAGAGAGAGAGAGGGAGGGAGGAAGTTAGTTGTAAGGTTTCATTATAACAAGGAATTTATTGACTCCAATGCAGTAATGCATCAAAACTTTCATTCAGAGAGAGAGAGAGAGGGAGGGGGGGAATTGTTTCAAGTCTAGCCATAGAGACCCTAGGAGGAAATCAAGATTTGAAGACCGATCATCAATAATGTTTTGAAGACCGATCATCAATAATGTTTTGAAGACCGATCATCAATAATGTGCTAAGTGCCAAAAAATATAAAATTTGAGTTAGGTACGGATTCACGTACTATGTACCAGTGAACATACTCTGATGTAAAAAGCGCTAAGCTCCACAACGTTCCAAAAAAATTAAAAAAATCTCGATAGATGGGGGTAGTGGTATGTGCCCGAGATAATCCAGGAAGAAAAACCTCATTATCTCAGTTTGAAATTTTTAGCACTTTGCACATTATTGATGATCGGTCTTCATTTCTTTTTGCTACATAGGTATACACACTTTTTGCTGTAGGTTAAGTATTTTGCATCTCAAGACAATCAAATGTCCAATATTCCACCAGTTGACAGTGTCAGATTCTTGTATTACCTACTTACATTGGTCATTCTGATACAGTTAGGAGTTAGGACCAACATTTTATTTATTTATCCATGTCCGAAGTATCAAAATCTTATTAAAACAGCAGTTAGTCATCTCTGATAGACTCTGACCCTATGTGTCTGTGTCATAGCATGCCCCATAGTCAACCCCATGACCCATCTCGCGTAGGTATGCCCCTGATACCCCATCTCCCCTATACTTTGAGCTCTGAGTCTGTGTCATAGGATGCCTTAAAGTTCGTCCCTTCTTGAGCTCTGAGTCTGTGTCATAGGATGCCTTAAAGTTCGTCCCTTCTTGAGCTCTGAGTCTGTGTCATAGGATGCCTTGAAGTTCGTCCCTTCTTGAGCTCTGAGTCTGTGTCATAGGATGCCTTGAAGTTCGTCCCTTCTTGAGCTCTGAGTCTGTGTCATAGGATGCCCCTAATAATAATAATAATAATAATAATAATAATAATAATAATAATAATAATAATAATAATAAACTGAATATTAAACAAATTAGGTAGGTATGTACATAGGTACTGATCTAATAAACTACGGGCTAAATAATTCCCGGAGGGACGGGCCCAGCTTGTTCCCTTTCCCTCCGTATGTCCCTATTCTCTCCCTTTTTGTCCTGATATTTCTCTCTCTCCTTCCTCAGGTAGGTACTGTCCCTCTTCCCTAATTCTTGTCCCTATTCTCCCCCTTTCTGTCCCTACATTCCTCCCTCTCCTTCCTCAGATACTACCCCCCTTCTCCAATTACTGTCCCTATTCACCTCCCTTTCTCCCTTCTTTATCATTTCTATTTCAATCCCTTTACGCTTCTCAGAGTTTCAGTCCTCATTTTTTCCTTTTTCCTTCCATTCTGGGAGTTCTACACACATAGGTACCCTTAGCCTAGCCCTATTCTCCCTCTCTTCCTCCTCAGATACCGCCCCTCGTCCCTAGTTCTGCACATTATCCCTTATTCTTCTCCCTTTTCTCCCTCTTTGGAGAATTCCTCCCTTTCTCTCGTCTTGAATACCGCCCCTTGGGTCTTTCTCCCACTAGAAATTCCAATTAAAATCTTGTATTCTCACGTAAAACTGGGATGGCAATTGACTGCAATTTCCGTGTTCCGTTGACACGGGTACTAGGAGCTAGGAGTTCCTGGACTGGACACGATGAAAAATATAAAAAAAGAACTACGATATTACAATACATGTTTAATATCTAACTTCAGTTCGATGGAAGTACTGGAAAATTCGACGTTAGGTCTCACCGTTACATGAAGGAGATGTGGTGCGTATTGTCAGAAGCAGTCAAATGAAAGTAAACATCACATACCTGAAACAATTAAAAGAGAACAAAAAGGTTAGATTACAAAATTAACAAAATTTCCAATTGTATATTATACCCATTCCAATTTGTCGTCCCATTCTCCCCCTTTCAGTCAGCTCCCATGGCGTAGTGACAAAACGTCAAAAATATTCAACACAAATCAGAAAACAACCACAAAAAACTCCGACTTATAAGTCAGTGGACAGTGCCTTAAAAAAAAAAAAAGTTACACGTTAGAATGAACATAATGTATGTTGGTAAGTACATAAGGTAAGAGGGAAAAAATCATTAATGGCACATAAAACGTAAAATTAAAATTTGGAATCTAACACAACATAGGTACTTTGAGATATCACAAAATGTGGTCATCTTCAGTATTCCTTTGTCCGGAGGAAGATGGTAAACAGTAGGGTTGAAATCAAGATAATTAATAGCCAGCCTAGTCAGCTTAGTTGGTACTGCGTCTGCCTTGTAAGCGCTAGGCCGCGGGTTCGATTCCCGCCCGGGGCGGATTTTATCCTAATGGGATAATGTTCGGTCTCGGAACGGCTGGCTTTCTCCTATCCCGTCTTCCTTCTCTCTTCTATTTCGGGACGACAAGACCATAGCAGTTACAGTTCCCTCTGTCAAAACCTCTTAAAAAAAAATGGAATCTAACACAACATACTTTGAGATTTTACAAAATTTGGTCATCTTCATTATTCAAACACATTGGCCAACCATTATTTTGTTCTATGTACAAGAAGATAAATAAATCAATAAATAAATAAAGTAGCTTCCAAGGTTTTTTGTTGCGAGGGTTTTTCTTTATACCCTTCATTCGGTGACAAGCTACCCGCCTTCTCATGCCACCCTGTAACTATAGTGTATGAGACACCCTGTAGGATTTTCACTCCAGAATGGCGGTGGTTTCAATTTGATGAGTCAGTCGCGATTATGAAGTCTCTTGAATTATCCATTCATTTCTGTGGTCAACCAGTGGCGGAACTGTAGAATTCTACACATGGGGGTACCGTGAAAAGACCGTGGCCAAAATTATGACTATGACAAAATGTTATACCTGGGTACATATTTATTATGTAATGTTTATGACTATGACAAAATGTTATACCTGGGTACATACATTCATACATATTTATTATGTAATAAGACGAGAGGACCCCATTATGAAAGTCGCTGGAAGAACCTAGAAACGAAATTCAAAAAGTGAATAACTCAAACATCGAAAATTTCAGCAGACTACATTACTTGTATTACTATTTTCTTCCAAAAGGATAAGGAAAGCAATACTTTTCTTCTTATAGGATAAGGAAAGTAAAAAGTACATTGTCACCTGAAGGAGTAACCTGAAGTAGTCTAAGACCGTTAGTTTCAAATTTTGGCCACTTTGTGACAGATTTTGTCGCATCACGGACTGACAGAATTTCACCCCCTGCTTCGTGTCAAAATAAGACAATAAATAAAATCACAACAATGCTTCCTCCACTTCCTACCTCATCGTCTGTGTGAATATCAAGATTTAGCTTGCTTTTAATTATCATCCCTGCCTTCTGCTCTGTGAAATATTTCCCCACCCCTTCTTCCAATTCATTTCCCCTACTCTCCATAAAAATCTGGTTTCCCCTCTTCTGAAACCAAGTCCTCTTCCTCCTCCTTCTCTAAATTAATATCTTCCCCTCTTCTCTTCCTCCTACTCCTTTCCTTTCTGGTTTGAGATCAACCACTCCTACCCTTTCCATAAAATCTTCCTCCTCCTCCTCCTCCACTTCCAGTCCATCAGAATATCATCTCCCCTCTTCGCGGGCGGAATATAATCTGCACGGATATGAGTGCTTTGCTTGCCGTTTTTATTTAATAGAGGACACGATTACCACAGAAGACTTCTCTTTTTAGTAGACTGAAATCCCAAATCCCTATGTCTGTAGTCCATAGGTACATGAAAATGAATGGCATGTTTTTGGATCTGACTCAATCAACGAGTAGTTCACTAAAAAGGGTAGTTCTTCTCTTATAACTCACTCACTCAATCTGTGAACATCTCCAATACAGACTATCAAACGAGGTTAACCCCCGAAGACACCTTATTTGGGGTTTGAGGTGGGGGAGAAGAATTTCACACTTACGAGTGTCAAGCATTGGTAAGGTTAGTTGTAAGGTTTCATTATAACAAGGAATTTATTGACTCCAATGCAGTAATGCATCAAAACTTTCATTCAGAGAGAGAGAGAGAGAGAGAGAGAGGGAGGGGGGGCATTGTTTCAAGTCTAGCCATAGAGACCCTGGGAGGAAATCAAGATTTGAAGACCGATCATCAATAATGTTTTGAAGACCGATCATCAATAATGTGCAAGGTGCCAAAAATATACAATTTGAGTTAGGTACGGATTCACATACTATGTACCAGTGAACATACTCTGTAAAACGCGCTAAGCTCCACAACGTTCCAAAAAAATTTAAAAAATCTCGATAGATGGGGGTAGTGGTATGTGCCCGAGATAATCCAGGAGAAAAACCTCATTATCTCAGTTTGAACTTTTTGGCACTTAGCACATTATTGATGATCGGTCTTCATTTCTCTTTGCTACATAGGTACACACTTTTTGCTGTAAGTATTTTGCATCTCAAGACAATCAAATGTCCAATATTCCACCATTTGACAGTGTCAGATTCTTGTATTACTTACATTGGTCATTCTGATACAGTTAGGAGTTAGGACCAACATTTTAATTATTTATTTATCCATGTCCGAAGTATAAAAATCTTATTAAAACAGCAGTTAGTCATCTCTGATAGACTCTGACCCTATGTGTCTGTGTCATAGCATGCCCCATAGTCAACCCCATGACCCATCTCACGTAGTTATGCCCCTGATATCCCATCTCCCCTATACTTTGAGCTCTGAGTCTGTGTCATAGGATGCCTTACAGTTCGTCCCTTCTTGAGCTCTGAGTCTGTGTCATAGGATGCCTTAAAGTTCGTCCCTTCTTGAGCTCTGAGTCTGTGTCATAGGATGCCTTGAAGTTCGTCCCTTCTTGAGCTCTGAGTCTGTGTCATAGGATGCCTTAAAGTTCGTCCCTTCTCACCTATGACCGTAATACCTACTCCATTACACCTAACACTAGCACCTAGTTCAATCCCATCTCACCTAATAGATACGTTCCTAAGAGACGGGCGAGAACCGTTTTTTAAAATAAAAAAAAAAAAAAATAAAAAAAAAAAATGGGCGTACGCATAGTTGACATCCAGATGGATGACTGTCGGTGGATAATCGCATGCTGATGACTTTTCCCGGCTCCACTCAGGCTGGGTGATGTTAATGCGTGGGAGGCAGGTATCTTGTCACCGAATAGAAGGTAAAAGACCCGTCACTAAAAACCTTAGCAATGCCTAGACTAGTGGCTACCAACTCAGGATTGAGATGAAACCAAGATTTCCCTATACTGTAATTCAGTACCCGGGTCAATCTTGTATTGAACTTAATCCTGAGACAATCCACGGTGGTAAAACTCGACCTAGTTGGGTGCAAAGGTATTATAATACAAAGCCTATGTATTATATATGTTTTTTATAGTATTATTTTACGTTATATGTGTATTTTTCTGTAACGCTGAAGATGCCTTCACCGGCGAAACTAGTCCATAAAATGAAAATGAAATAAAAAACCCAGAATATTTTACAAATAGTGAAGAAGTATATGTTTATCATTTCAACCTACCTAATACAAAGCGAACAAACAATACTCCGACATTTAGGCTTAGGCTTCGCCCAATGTACCTCCGGACATTTTCATAGTTTTTTGCTGAGCACTAGTCTTTAGCCTATCATCATCTGTTTGTTTTGGAACAAAAGCACTCCAAATCAGTAAATGAGAGTCCAATTTACTCTGGATTTTTGTTTGAATAGAAAGTATCCGAATTCCGATCTTTTGGGATGGTTTTCCCGAGGCTACTTGAAGGGAGTTTTGGAATTTACCTAGTGCTTAAAGTTATTTTCAATGCCCATGACACGCTTTTAGTCCGATAATCAAGGTAGTTCAGGTAGGTGATCCTAATCAGGGGCGTTCAAATGGCAGAAGCGTCGCGTCGGTCAGAAAAAAAGGTGGAAATTTATTTTGTTCGAACATCCTCGGAGTCCCTGAAAAAGGTCCTGGTTCCCGAAAGGTTTATGAGTCCGGCCCTGTGATGAAGGACTAAAGGTTTATGAGTCCGGCCCTGTGATGAAGGACTAAAGGTTTATGAGCCTGTGATGAAGGACTAAAGGTTTATGAGTCCGGCCCTGTGATGAAGGACTAAAGGTTTATGAGTCCGGCCCTGTGATGAAGGACTAAAGGTTTCTGAGGCCGGCCCTGTGATGAAGGACTAAAGGTTTATGAGTCCGGCCCTGTGATGAAAGACTAGAGGTTTATGAGTAGGAGACACTTGAAAAAATGCCGCAACGTAGCAAAAAAATAAATAAAAAAATCCAAGCATCTATGGATTCTATAGAGTAGCTTTTTCTTCCTCCTCTTCTTTTTCCCCCTTTCCTCTTTCTCTTCTTTATTATTCTTCGTTCTTCCCTTATTTTCACCTTTTTTCTCCTCCTTTATCTCTTTATTTTATTTCCCTTTTTAGTCCGTCCTTCCTTTATTATTACGATTGTAATAAAAAAGGTATAGAGGACGGGCTATTGTATTCGCTTCGGTGTCGTCTGTCTGTCTGTCTGTCCCCATAGAAGGACTTATTCAAACCTGGTCGACCTATATATCAAATCAAACCACGAACACGAAAGTGGTGGTGCAAATTTTGTAGAACACTTGAGATTAGGAAGCTTTGGGAGGGAGGGAAACGTGCACCGAAATCTTATGTTTAATTATACCCCTTTTATCCTGACTTTACCCTTCCCTCTGGCCTGCTTCTGACATTTCGTCCCTCCCTCTGGTGTTTTGTCCCTCCCCTGTGCTGTTTTGTCCCTCCCCCTCTAACTCTTGTCTTATAACTCTTTTCCTTGCCAGTTAATCCTGAAACCCGCTCTCTAATCCTTCACTGATGTTTTTCAGCTTGGGACTGTTGGTGGAGAAATTTTATCCGAGGATTCTGAAATTTGGTGGTGGGAAAAAATAGGAAAGGTTGATTGTTGGTATCATGAAGGGGAAAATGTGCTGGTCCAAAATGGAGGGCAGTGAATAACTCAAACATCGAAAATTTCAGCAGACTACATTACTTGTATTACTCTTTTCTTCCAAAAGAATAAGGAAGGCAATACTTTTCTTCATAAAGGATAAGGAAAGTAAAAAGTACATTGTCACCTGAAGGAGTAACCTAAAGTAGTCTAAGACCGTTAGTTTCAAATTTTGGCCACTTTGTGACAGATTTTGTCGCATCACGGACTGACCGAGTGTCACCCCCTGCTTCGTGTCAAAATAAAAAAATCTGAAAACGTTGGAAGGTGGGAAAAATTTGCTGATGACCTCAGACACCTCAGACCCAAACAACTATAGTTTTCCGTGCAACCGTCCCTCACTTTTTTTATCCAGCAAAAAGTTTCCGATAGGAAAGTAAAAAGTACATTGTCACCTGAAGGAGTAACCTAAAGTAGTCTAAGACCGTTAGTTTCAAATTTTGGCCACTTTGTGACAGGTTTTGTCGCATCACGGACTGACCGAATGATTTTGTCGCATCACGGACTGAATAAAACAATTTGAAAACGTTGGAAGGTGGGAAAAATTTGCTGATGACCTCAGACCCAAACAACTATAGTTTTCCGTGCAACCGTCCCTCACTTTTTTTTATCCAGCAGAAAGTTTCCGCTGTGTTTCTCGAAAGTTGCTGCTTGATGCTGAAGCATCGTCCTAGACTCAGCAAGACAGCGTATTATATTTGCGTTTTCATTTCGCCCATTAAGGACACATGTTCGAGAAAGCTCCCCCCTGCTGCACCACTTTTTTCTACAAACTTTTTCGGGTAGTTTTTTGTGCTGAATGACTTTTAACTCCGGAGAAAAGTTGTGCGATGCGGCGGCTGAAAAATAAAACGTGCTCTGACTTTAATCGCTCCGTCAGCAGTAAAGGAGAAAAGGTGACCTGATCCCCTTCCCCTCCTCGCGTCTAGCGTTAGCAGTACCTCCCCTCTCTTCCTTCTTGCGT
>NW_007379228.1:33002-41215 GCF_000475195.1 Diaphorina citri | reverse complement strand
TCTCTCTCTCTCTCTCTCTCTCTCTCTCTCTCTCTCTCTCTCTCTCTTTCTCTCTCTCTCTCTCTTTCTCTCTCTCTTATAGTTACTCTATCTATCCCTCTCTATTCTCCCATCTCGTATAGGTAGTTACTGTATTCTTTCTCTCTGTCCCTCTTCTCTCTCGTTGCCATAAACCTAGGGCACGTCTGTCTCTGTCTCTCTCTCTCTCTTTCTCTCCCCTTCCCCTCTCTTGTACCCGCAAAACCTAGGGTAGGTGTGTATGTCTTTTCTCTCTCTCTCTAGTTCCTTTTGGGTGGCTCGCTCCCTCTCTCTTCCTCCGTTTCTATTCCCCTACCACCCCTTCCTTCCATCTTCCCCTCTCTTTCTGTCTTAACATGCAGTGATATTGTTCTCTATCTCTCTCTCTCTCCTGTCCCCATCTCTCTCTCTCTCCCTCTCTCTCTATTCTACTTCTATCTCTCTCTCTCTCTCTCTCTCTCTTGCATAACATTATAGCGTGGTAATGGCAAGAGAAAGAGAGAGAGAGGGAGTGCAAGCGAGAAATTTGCCTAATGAAAGGAACAGAGAGAGAGAGAGAGAGAGACCATTGTATCTTAATGTAATTTTCACTTAAGGAGTTTAATTTTCCAGGTCCTTAAGCCAAAAGCCTCTTCACTACCTAACCACGTCAAACGTTGCTTAACAGAGGTGATCCATCGGCACATGAGCATTCATCAATGTGCTATAATCAGTGGTTCTCAAACTTTTTTTGGCCGCGGAGCACCAAGCAACTGCTGTAAACTCTACGGAGCACCCCCCCCCCCAACCCTTTAGGAATTTTTAAAAATAATTCGGAATGATTCGGAAATGTTCATTAGCGTACGGTGCGTACGGCTTGTTCCAATACTTCCCATTTGACGAAACATATTCGTGCGATTTTTTTTAAAATGCGGTAAGAAAAATGAAACCATGCGGAGTACCTGGAAGCTCTTCGCGGAGCACTGGAGCACAGTTTGAGAACCACTGTGCTATATTCTTTGGTTTCTGTGCCATTAGGTAGGTGTATCCTTTGCGTAAGCTTAATTTTCTGCCTATAGTAAGTAGTGCTTTAAGAAAATAGCCGTACCTAATTAACAATCGGGAAATGTTTCACATCCACCAATGACAAATACCTATTATGGAAAAACACCAAGTAGGTAAAATTTTCTCCCTCCATATATTATTATTTTAATTATGGGATGAGAGACATTCCCCCATCAAAAGTTAGACCGTAGCTTAGGGGAAGAACTAAAACATGTAAATTTTTAATTATTAAAATAAAGCATATATTATCAATCAATCAATCTCTCTCTCTCTCTCTCTCTCATTGAGGGGTATGTTGAAGTTCCAATCTCAGTCAGTGCAATAAAATTGGACGTTCTGTGAAGGGGAAGAGAGAGAGAGAGAGAGAAAGATAGAGGATAGAGAAAGAGAGAGAGAGAGAAAGAGAGAGAGAGAGGGAGGGAGAGAGAGAAAGAGATAGGAAAGGGTCAGAGCGGGAACTATGAGAGGCAAAAGGTATCAAAAGGGAAAATGCATGATAAAGGGAAAGGGAACAAGAGAGAAAAGGGACGATAAAGAGAAAGAAATGAAAACGGTGAAAAAAGGGAGGAGGAAGAGATAAAATAAATAATCTGAGTGGAACTTTTGTACAAATCACGAGAGCCTGTCGATAATGTAACGCTTGATTTGTGCTAAATGTGCTAATTGCTGGATGAAAAATTAATTATTACCTACAGGGTAGATTGTGGAGGGGAAGAAGAGGTGATGTACCCTTCTACAGAATAGATTGTGGAGGGATACAGAGTGGAGAGAAGCTATAGAAGGGAGACTTATTGGGAGACAGGCAAAAGAGGTAAGGGGATTTTTTCCCTTTCCCTCCTTATGTCCCTATTCTTTTCCCTATTCTCTCCCTTTTTAGTCCATCCTTCCTTTATTATTACAATAGTAATAAAAAGGTATAAGGGACGGACTATTGTATTCTCTTCGGTGTCGTCTGTCTGTCTGATGTCTGTCTGTCACTCTGTCTGTTCCCATAGAAGGACTTATCCAAACCTGGTCGACCTATATATCAAATTAAAGGTCTTTTTACCAGGAACACGAAAGTGGTGGTGCAAATTTTGTCCAGAAAACCATAAAGCCAAAAAACCAAAAAAACTAATAATAATAATAATAATAATAATAATAATAATAATAATAATAATAATAATAATAATAATAATAATAATAATAATAATAATAATAATAATAATAATAATAATAATAATAATAATAATAATAATAATAATAATAATAATAATAATAATAATAATAATAATAATAATAATAATAATAATAATAATAATAATAATAATAATAATAATAATAATAATAATAATAATAATAATAATAATAATAATAATAATAATAATAATAATAATAATAATAATAATAATAATAATAATAATAATAATAATAATAATAATAATAATAATAATAATAATAATAATAATAATAATAATAATAATAATAATAATAATAATAATAATAATAATAATAATAATAATAATAATAATAATAATAATAATAATAATAATAATAATAATAATAATAATAATAATAATAATAATAATAATAATAATAATAATAATAATAATAATAATAATAATAATAATAATAATAATAATAATAATAATAATAATAATAATAATAATAATAATAATAATAATAATAATAATAATAATAATAATAATAATAATAATAATAATAATAATAATAATAATAATAATAATAATAATAATAATAATAATAATAATAATAATAATAATAAACTGAATATTAAACAAATTAGGTAGGTATGTACATAGGTACTGATCTAATAAACTACGGGCTAAATAATTCCCGGAGGGACGGGCCCAGCTTGTTCCCTTTCCCTCCGTATGTCCCTATTCTCTCCCTTTTTGTCCTGATATTTCTCTCTCTCCTTCCTCAGGTAGGTACTGTCCCTCTTCCCTAATTCTTGTCCCTATTCACCCCCCTTTCTGTCCCTATATTCCTCCCTCTCCTTCCTCAGATACTACCCCCTTCTCTAATTACTGTCCCTATTCACCTCCCTTTCTCCCTTCTTTATCATTTCTATTTCAATCCCTTTACGCTTCTCAGAGTTTCAGTCCTCATTTTTTCCTTTTTCCTTCCATTCTGGGAGTTCTACACACATAGGTACCCTTAGCCTAGCCCTATTCTCCCTCTCTCCTTCCTCAGATACTGTCCCTCGTCCCTGGTTCTGCACATTATCCCTTATTCTTCTCCCTTTTCTCCCTCTTTGGAGAATTCCTCCCTTTCTCTCGTCTTGAATACCGCCCCTTGGGTCTTTCTCCCACTAGAAATTCCAATTAAAATCTTGTATTCTCACGTAAAACTGGGATGGCAATTGACTGCAATTTCCGTGTTCCGTTGACACGGGTACTAGGAGCCAGGAGTTCCTTGACTGGACACGATGAAAAATATAAAAAAAGAACTACGATATTACATGTTTTATATCTAACTTTAGTTCGATGGAAGTACTGGGAAATTCGACGTTAGGTCTCACCGTTACATGAAGGAGATGTGGTGCGTATTGTCAGAAGCAGTCAAATGAAAGTAAACATCAAACATCACATACCTGAAACAATCAAAAGAGAACAAAAAGGTTAGATTACAAAATTAATAAAATTTCCAATTGATGTATATTATACCCCTTCCAATTTGTCGTCCCATTCTCCCCCTTTCAAAAACAAGGAATTGGTCTTCTTCCCTCAGAATCCTTGCGTAAAATGGCATCCTTTTCCTGAATCAGCATGTTCCATAATTTTCTGAAGCATTAAAATCTTCCTCACTGTTATTGGAAAACAACCGAAGTTCAACCACAGTGCCAGCCTTTATTTGTCAGTCAAAAAACTGTCAAATATGCTGACGGAAGAAAATCCCAGGAAAACATGTTCCGACTATTAAACGAGGTCTTCACGATAGGTCTGTTACTTAGCTGAAGGATACAAATAGAGGAACTAAAAGGACAAGAAACTACAAAAATGCCAAAGATAAAGGAGAGTAAGGAACAAGTAGGCCAATACAAAAGACAAGGAGTAAGAGAGTGCAAATAGAGAAAAGGGTGAGGAGTATAGGTAGGTAATGTGATAAATGTACGAAAATTTGAAGAAATTTGGAGGTCTGCTCCCAATGTTTGCATAGTTTGGCCTTATAGGTAGGTAATGTGATAAATGTACGAAAATTTGAAGAAATTTGGAGGTCTGCTCCCAATGTTTGCATAGTTTGGCCTTCACGATAGGTCTGTTACTTAGCTGAAGGATACAAATAGAGGAACTAAAAGGACAAGAAACTACAAAAATGCCAAAGATAAAGGAGAATGAGGAACAAGTAGGCCAATATAAAAAACAAGGAGTAAGAGAGGGCAAATAGAGAAAGGGGTAAGGAGTATAGGTAATGTACCAAATACGAAAATTTGAAGAAATTTGAAGGTCTGTCCCAATGTTTGCATAGTTTGGCCTTTCTTCAGTCCACAATACGGCAGAAATACACAGGACAGAGTCCGCCTATACTGATGCCCAAGATCGGGGAAAGGGGGGACAGTTTTTGCCAAAGTTGGGGGAGGCGGTGTGAGGGTCTTATCATAAGTTTAAGAGGGAAGAGGAGTACCTATGAGGAGAAGAGAAGTTACTGCGTTCAGGGAATCAGGGGAGCAGTAGGTAAGAGGAAGAGAGGAGTAGCTCCGTTCGGGGGAGGAGAGAAGTAACTATGAGGAGGAAAGGAGTAGCTACTTTGGGGGAGGAGGTCTTTTGTTTACCTTGTTCTGTGTGTTTACATTTAGTGCCAGGGTGTACACTGGACTTACATTACATTGAAATGGGGGTCTTTTTTGACGAAATTCCTGTGTGCGGACTGCAGTATGTAGGACTATTGCACCCTACACTGGACTTATGGTCAAACTGATGGTAGACTTAGTAACTTTGTGAAGGTTCATTTTAAGTATCTAAATATGAAAATAACTTTTACTCTTCACTGGTTTAAGAGTAAAAGTTATTTTCATATTTAGATACTTATGGTCAAACTTTTAGTGGGACGGTTCTCTTTTATCAACCAGAGGCACAAGCACGTTGAAATAGGCAAACAATGCGCATGCGCATAGTTGACATCCAGATGGATGACTGTCGGTGGACAATCGCATGCTGCTGATTTTTCCCGGCCCCACTCAAGCTAGGTGGTGTTAATGGGAGGGAGGCGGGTATCTTGTCGCCGAAAAGAAGGTAAAAGACCCGTCACTAAAAACCTTAGCAGTTCCTAGACTAGTGCTGGGGGTTTACCCACTCGGGAATGTCGGGATTGAGATGAAACGAAGATTTCCCTATTATTAAGGAGGGTGGTGGCGCTCCGCCCCGACAAGTCAAAATAGGTTGACAGTACTTAATACCCATAGTAATCTCGGATTGAACTTAATCCTGAGACAATCCACGGTGGTAAAACTCGACCTAGTTGGGTGCAAAGGTATAATACAAAGCCAACAAACAATACTCCGACTTTTAGGCTTCGCCCAATGTACCTCCGGACATTTTCATAGTTTTTTGCTGAGCACTAGTCTTTAGCCCATCATCATCTGTTTGTTTTGGAACAAAAGCACTCCAAATCAGTAAATGAGAGTCCAATTTACTCTAAGATTTTTGTTTGTATAGAAAGTATCCGAATTTCCGATCTTTTGGGATGGTTCTCCCGAGGCTAATTTACTGTTTTAAGGGAGTTTTGGAATTTACCTAGTGCTTATAGTTATTTTCAATGCCCATGACACGCTTTTAGTCCAATAATCAAGTTAGTTTAGGTAGGTGATCCTAATCAGGGGAGTTCAAATGGCAGAAAAAAAGGGTGGAAATTTATTTTGTTCGAACATCCTCAGAGTCCCTGAAAAAGGTCCTGGTTCACTAAAGGTTTATGAGTCCGGCCCTGTGATGAAGGACTAAAGGTTTATGAGTCCGGCCCTGTAATGAAGGACTAAAGGTTTATGAGTAGGAGACACTTGAAAAAATGCCGCAACGAAGCAAAAAAAATAAAAAAATCCAAGCATCTATGGATTCTACAGAGTAGCTTTTTCTTCCTCCTCTTCTTTTTTTCCCCCTTTCCTCTTTCTCTTCTTTATTATTCTTCGTTCTTCCCTTCTTTTCACCTTTTTTTCTCCTCCTTTATCTCTTTATTTTATTTCCCTTTTTATCCCGTCCTTCCTTTATTATTACGATTGTAATAAAACAAATGTATAGTGGACGAGCTATTGTATTCGCTTCGGTGTCGTCTGTCACTCTGTCACTCTGTCTGTCTGTCCCCATAGAAGGACTTATCCAAACCTGGTCGACCTATATGTATATCAAATTAAAAGTCTTTTTACCAGGAACACGAAAGTAGTGGTGCAAATTTTGTCCAGAGAACTATAAAGCCAAAAAAAAACTGTTTTTTTGGGGGATTTTTTTTACATTTTCTTACACAAATGAGCTCTGTTCTTGAAATTTGTCGCGACCCATTCCTTTAGACCCGTTGTACATTAGAAGCGTAGACAAGCAACTTTTTGTAGTGCGTAGTCTCTGATCTTGAAATTTGTCGCGACGACCTATGAACTCAAAGCGAGAAAGTTTTGGATAACACTTCAGTCGATCATTTAAGACCGGTTTTAGCGTTACCTATGTTAAGCTACGCCGAGCAAGGCCAATAAATGGATGGGTGACTTAAACCTTATATTGGGAATAAAGGGAGAACGGGCTCTAGTCTTGATTTTAAATCATTACATGAAAGTAAAATCGAAAAATCAAATCAATAATAATAATAAACTGAATATTAAACAAATTAGGTAGGTACATAGGTACTGATTTACTCTAATCACGATCGAATAAACTACGGGCTAAAAATTCCCGCAGGGACGGACCCTGCCTGTTTTCTCTCTGATCCTTCTCCTCTCTCTCCTTATACTCTTCCTTTTCATCTTCCTCTTTCTTTCACTCTTTTATTCTCAAAGACTACTCGAGAGGTTATTCTCTCTCTCTCTCTCTCTCTCTCAAGATCCCCCCTAGTATACGAAACCTACCCCTTAGGGATTTCCTGGCAGCGATGGAGGATTTTCTCCTGAAAAACCCAATTTACAAATACAACGAATTCTACAATTTAGAAATTCCACCATTATAGCTGATGGGTAGCAAGATTAAACCATTTAAAAAACTCTTTCTTTCCCCCCCCCCCCCCCCCCCCCCTCTCTCTCTCTCTCTCTCTCTCTCTCTCTCTCTCTCTCTCTTGTCTACTGAGTTGGCTTTGGTTTATTGCAAATTGTGTATACAGGGTGTGGCTGTACTTATTTCCAAGTGGTTCAGTGTACTATGGAACTCACTAAAAAGGGACTTTAAGGGGCCCAAGGGAGAACCATAGAACTTTTTTTTCCGAATGACATTCTTCAGCTATAATGAATGAGCTTGTACTCCTATTGTATCTAGGTAAGATGTAAGTTGTGGGTTGAATATATTAATCCACATTCATTTACCTACACAATACATATGAACGAACGAAATACAACCTTAGGATATGAGGAAATGAAAAAGGAAAATGAAAAGAGAGAGAAGAGAGGGAGAAAGAGAGAGAGGGAGAGAACGAGACACTTGAAATAAAATACATACGTATACACTTAAAATATGTATACTTAAAATGTCAAAAATAAAAATAAATTACAAATTACAAAAATTACACTTAGCAACCCCCAGCGCCGACCCCCCCTTTTTTTTGTCTTTAGAAAATAATTTGAAAAGAAATGAAAAATATCTTACCTGGGCTATAAAGAAAGAAAAGAAAGAGAAATGAATGGAGAAAGGAGGAAGAGAGAGAGAAATGGAGTGGAAGAATAAGGGAAGAGAGAGAGGAAAGAAGGAAAGAAAGAACACATAATTAATTGGAGTTTTTTTCTTCTTCTTCTTCTTCTTCTTCTTCTTCTTCTTCTTCTTCTTCTTCTCGCCTCCCCTCCCTCCTTCTCTCCTCCCTTTTCTTCTTCTTCTCCTCTCTTCCTTCTTTCTCTCTCCTCCTCTTCTCTTCTCTTCCTATCTCCAGCGTCCTCCTCCTCCTTCTCTTCTTCTTTCTTCTTCTTCTATTCTCTCGTCCCTCCGCTCGCTTTCTCCTCCTCCTCCTCCTCCTCCTCTCCATCTTCT
>NW_007379228.1:20465-32040 GCF_000475195.1 Diaphorina citri | reverse complement strand
CTTCTTCTTCTTCTTCTTCTTCTTCTTCTTCTTCTCCTCCTCCTCCTCCTCCTCCTCCTCCTTTTCCTCCTCCTTCTTCTTCTTCTTCTTCTTCTTCTTCTTCTTCTTCTCCTCCTCCTTCTTCTTCTTCTTCTTCTTCTTCTCCTCCTCCTTCTTCTTCTTCTTCTTCTTCTTCTCCTCCTCCTTCTTCTTCTTCTTCTTCTTCTTCTCCTCCTCCTTCTTCTTCTTCTTCTTCTTCTTCTTCTTCTTCTTCTTCTTCTTCTTCTTCTTCTTCTCCTCCTCCTCCTCCTCCTCCTCCTCCTTTTCCTCCTCCTTCTTCTTCTTCTTCTTCTTCTTCTTCTTCTTCTCCTCCTCCTTCTTCTTCTTCTTCTTCTTCTTCTCCTCCTCCTTCTTCTCCTTCTCCTCCTTCTTCTTCTTCTTTCCCTCCTTCTCTTCCTCCTCCTCCCCCCTTCTTTTCACCCTTTTCCTTTCGCGAGACAGAAAACTAAAATGAATAAACTTTCGAGTCCCCGCAAAATAAGAAAGAAGAGAGAGGAGGGAGATGAGAGAGAAACAAAATAAGAATGAGAAATTAAGACGAGAGATTGTGAGAAGGAGAGAGAGAGAGAAAAGAAAGAACTCCTTCTGAGCACGTGGAAAAAAAGGATGAGGAGGAGGAGGAGGAGGAGGAGGAGGAGGAGAAGAAGAAGAAGAAGAATAAGAAGAAGGAGAAGGTGGAGAAGGAAGAGGACAAGGAAGAAGAAGGAGGAGATGAAGAAAAACTTAGATAATAAAACAACACTGCTTTTTACTTTTTCAAACCGAATTTTGTTCATTGAAAAATTAAAAGAAAATATACAGTAGGTATAGGTACCTACTTACCTAATATTCACTATGTTTTAAATAAATAAATCTTGCTGCCTTTTTTTACAGCCTGCAGGCATTTATTTTTTATTTTCTTTTTCTTCTTCTTTACTTTCTTCTTTTCATATTACCTAATATGTATTCTATTCGAAAAACATGCAATAAAAACCTTGGGTTTTTCTTTTTTTTATTTTAGATTGTTTTTTTTTTATATATATATCTACGTCTTTTTCTTCAAATTTCCCCCTTTTTCTCGTCATAAGGCTGAGTGCACCCAGACTTTTATATGGAAAAGAAGAAGAAGAAAATTTTCGAGTTTGCTGGGGATTGAAACCGGTACCCCCTGCATGCAAAACCAGTGAGATTTGTAATGATCAGGAAGTCTTCTGATGAAGATTAATGAATATCAATGTACCTAGAACATAATTATCAAATTAATTTAATAATAATTATTACAACAATAAATAAATTAATTACAACATCTTTCTAATAAATAATAATAATTATTACAATAAAAAAAATACATTATTATTTCAATATAATGTGTACATTGTCAATGCTTGTCTAATTTATTGTTACAATATGTATAACGTATAAAAATATCTAGATATAAATATAATATGCGTAATAAACACATTATCAATATTTATTGTTTCATGACTAGGATTATTTATGGCTTGCTACTTGTTATTGCCCATTGCAACTAATGTGACAGATAATATCATCCGTATACTATGGGAATATAACAACTTATAAGTATATATTTATGAACATCTTTGTACATAATTTATATTAGGTATATACTCAAAAACTCAAGTGCACTACATAGCTATTTGCAACATCGACATTTTGGACAGTAAGAAAAAAAAAAAAAAAAAAAAAAAAAAAACAAGACGACACTTTTTTTGTTGATACAATAGGTAAATATGTAATAATAAATTAACTGCAATAAACAATAAATAAGAAGAAAACATTTATGTAATGCACATCATCAAGACAAGACACAATTCATTTTCTCTGATCATTTAGTCTCAATACAGTGTGGTCTTTTGAAGTCTCAAAATTCAAAAGCTATTTACCTACAAGCCACCCTAGTTTTTTTTTTATATAAACCTCAGCTTGGAACAAAAACAAACACGTATGTTACGTACGTACGTACGTTACGTACAGACCATGGGCTAAAAATCACTTTTTTGACATCAGGGGATCCCAAAACGGATATTTCCAACCATTTCCCGATTTTGAAAATTTGGACCGATTGCAATACTTTCATTACTAGTATAGCTCCGCTATACTGTAGTAATAGAAAGTAATACACCCTCTCTCTCCTGTCTACAAACCCTACGACACTGCTTTGATCCATCTTCTTTCTCCCTCCCTTCCTCCTTCTATCCTGTCTTTCTTCTCTTTCTATCCCCTTCCTCCTGTCTCTTATCTCTCGTTTTCTTTCATCCTCATCCTTTCTTTCTTTATTTCCATCTCAGGCACAACCACCTCCTCCTCTCTTTCTCTCTCTCCCTCCCTCTCTCTCTCTCTCTCCCTCCCTCTCGCTCTCTCTCTCTCTCTCTCTTTCGCTCTCTCTCTCTCTTTCTCTCTCTTTCTTTCTCTCTCTCTTGTCTACTGAGTTGGCTTTGGTTTATTCTTTATTGCAAATTGTGTATACAGGGTGGCTGTACTTATTTCCAAGTTGGTTCAGTGTACTGTGTGGAACTCACTAAAAAGGGACTTTAAGGGGCCCAAGGGAGAACCATAGAAGTTTTTTTTTCGAATGACATTCTTCAGCTATAATGAGCTTGTACCTACTCCTATTGTATCTAGGTAAGATGTAACTTGTGGGTTGAATATATTAACCCAAATTCATTTACCTACACAATACAGGGTGGCTGTACTTATTTCCAAGTTGGTTCAGTGTACTGTGTGGAACTCACTAAAAAGGGACTTTAAGGGGCCCAAGGGAGAACCATGGAAGTTTTTTTTTCCGAATGACATTCTTCAGCTATAATGAGCTTGTACTCTTATTGTATTTAGGTAAGAATGGTAAGATGTAAGTTGTGGGTTGAATGTTGAATATATTAACCCCCATTCATTTACCTACACAATATATGTATATGAACGAACGAAATACAACCTTAGGATATGAGGAAATGAAAAAGGAAAATGAAAAGAGAGAGAAGAGAGGGAAAGAGAGAGCGAAAGAGAGATAGAGAGAGAGAGAGAGGGAGAGAACGAGAAACTTGAAATAAAAAATATACGTAGGTATATACTTAAAATATGTATACTTAAAATGTCAAAAATAAAAATAAATTACAAATTACAAAAATTACACTTAGCACACCCCAGCGCCGACCCCCCCCTTTTTTTGTCTTTAGAAAATATTTTGAAAAGAAAAATATCTTACCTGGGCTATAAAGAAAGAAAAGAAAGAGAAATGAATGGAGAAAGGAGGAAGAGAGAGAGAAATGGAGTGGAAGAATAAGGGAAGAGAGAGAGGAAAGAAGGAAAGAAAGAACACATAATTAATTGGAGGAGAGAGAGAGAGCGAAAGAGAGAGAGAGAGAGAGAGAGAGAGAGAGAGAGAGAGAGGGAGAGAACGAGAAACTTGAAATAAAAAATATACGTATACACTTAAAATATGTATACCTACTTAAAATGTCAAAAATAAAAATAAATTACAAATTACAAAAATTACACTTAGCACCCCCCAGCGCCGACCCCCCCCTTTTTTGTCTTTAGAAAATAATTTGAAAAGAAATGAAAAATATCTTACCTGGGCTATAAAGAAAGAAAAGAAAGAGAAATGAATGGAGAAGGGAGGAAAAGAGAAATGGAGAGGAAGAATAAGGGAAGAGAGAGAGCAAAGAATGAAAGAAAGAACACATAATTAATTAGAGTTTTTTTCTTCTTCTTCTTCTTCTTCTTCTTATTCTCCTCCTCCTCCTTCTTCTTCTTCTTCTCCTCCTCCTCCTTCTTCTTCTCCTTCTTCTTCTCCTCCTCCTTCTTCTTCTCCTCCTCCTCCTTCTTCTTTCCCTTCTTCTCTTCCTCCTCCTCCTCCCCCCTTCTTTTCACCTTTTTCCTTTCACGAGACAGAAAATTAAAATGAATAAACTTTCGAGTACCCACAAAATAAGAAAGAAGAGAGAGGAGGGAGATGAGAGAGAAACAAAATAAGAATGAGAAATGAAGACGAGAGATTGTGAGGAGGAGAGAGAGAGAAAAAAAAAAAGAACTCCTTGTGAGCACGTGGAAAAAAAGGATGAAGAGAGGAGGTGGAGGAGCAGGAGGAGGAGAAGAAGAAGATGGAGAAGAAGAAGACTAACAAGAAGGAGAAGAAGAAAATGGAGAAGGAAGAGGACAAGAAAAGTGGAGAATGAAGAGGACAAGGAAGAAGAAGAAGGAGGAGATGAAGAAAAACTGAGATAATAAAACAACACTACTTTTTACTTTTTTCAAACCGAATTTTGTTCATTGAAAAATTAAAAGAAAATTTTTTATAAATACTAATTATTGTTTGTTTTTTCTTTTCCCCCTCATTATCATTTGTATGACTTTGTAATTTGTTACATTTCTAACTTATACTTATTGCAATAAAAACATTTCTTATTCTTATTCTTATTCTTATTCTTATTCTTATTCTTATTCTTATTCTTATTCTTATTCTCTCTTCCTTTATTTTTCACCCCTTTGTAGAAGTGTAAAAGAAATATCCTTAAAAAATATCCGCTTGTAAAGCTGTCAGACAAAACGTCAAAAATATTCAACACAAATCAGAAAACAACCACAAAAAACTCCGACTTATAAGTCAGTGGGCAGTGGCTTAAAAAAAAAAAAAGGTTACACGTTAGAATGAACATAATGTATGTAGGTAAATACATAAGGTAAGAGGAAAAAAAAAAAACATTAATGGCACATAAAACATAAAATTAAAATTTGGAATCTAACACAACATACTTTGAGATATCACACAGTGCCTTAAAAAAAAAAAAAAAAGTTACGCACGTTAGAATGAACATAATGTATGCAGGTAAGTAGCTTCCAAGGTTTTTTTGTGGCGAGGGTTTTACTTTATACCCTCCAAGAATTTATAGTCCCTAAAAGTACAGAAGTACTTACAGGGATGATGAAGAATATGTAAAGAATATCGTAAAGAATGAAAGAATAAATCCTATTATTATTCTCATGCCATCCTGTAACTATAGTGTATGAGACACCCTGTAGGATTTTCACTCTAGAATGGCGGTGGTTTCAATTTGATGAGTCAGTCGCGATTATGAAGTCTCTTGAATTATCCATTCATTTCTGTGGTCAACCAGTGGCGGAACTGTAGAATTCTACTCATGGGGGTACCGTGAAAAGACCGAGGCCAAAATTATATCTATGATCTATGACTATGACAAAATGTTATACCTGGGTACCTACATATTTATTATGTAATAAGACGAGAGGACCCCATTGTGAAAGTCGCTGTCTCTCTCTCTCTCTCTCTCTCTCTCTCTCTCTCTCTCTCTCTCTCTCTCTCTCTCTCTCTCTCTCTCTCTCCCATTTAAATTATTATGTGACAGAGCGAGACAGAGGGATCTGATTTATTATGCACTTATCATCCATAAATCTCGTCTCCTTTCAAGACCGGAAGAGAGAGAGAGAGAAAAGGAGAAAGAGAGAAAGAGGGGGGAGCGAATTATAGAGAGAGAGGGAGGAGGAGAAGTAAAGATGGGAGATCGAGAGGAAGAGAGAGAGAAAGGAAAGGGGAGAGAGAGAGAAAGAGAGAAGGAAGAGGGAGAAGGAGGACAAAAGAGAGAAGAACATGGTACATAGGAATTATGTATATAAACAAGGAGGATAAAGAAGAGAAAGAGAAGGAAACCAAAGAAGAAAAGAAATATTGAGAGAGGTGGAGGATAAAATAAGAAGGAAGAAGAAGGAGAAAAAGCATGAGGAGTAAAATAAGGTCAAAGAGGAGAGAGAGAGAGAGAGAGAGAAAGAGAGGTCACGTGATGTCTCTCCCTCCCTCTCTCTCTCTCTCTCTATTCTAGTTTTGATACTCGTACATATACATAATTCCTATGTACCTAAATTGAAATTCTACAAAACAGAAAAAATAGAAAAGGAGAGAATAATGAAAAACAAAGAGGGAAGAGAGAGAATAATGAAAATGAAAGAATGAAGAAGAAGAAGAAGAGAGAGAGAGAGAAAGAGAGAGAGAGAGAAAGAGAGAGAGAGATAACAAGAGGTGAAAACCCCGGTGTTTTGTGCATTTTTCATTTATTAATTATGCATCTCTCTTTCTCCCTCCCTCTGCCTCTCTCTTGTATGTTCTGTCTCAACATCCTTTTCAATTGTACGTTATGTGGTTATGTCCTTCTTTTCTTTCCTCCAATATTCCTTTCTTCCTTCTTCTTCTCTTACACTTCTCTCTCTCTCTTTCCTTCCCTTCCTCTTCTCTCTCTTTCCCTCCTCTCTCTCTCTCTCTCTCTTCCTCCTGTCTCCTATTTGAAGAGGGAGAGAGAGAGAGAGAGAGAGAGAGAGAGATAACGAGAGGTGAAAACCCCGGTGTTTTGTGCATTTTTCATTTATTAATTATGCATCTCTCTTTCTCCCTCCCTCTCCCTCTCTCGTCTATGTTCTGTCTCAACATCCTTTTCAATTGTACGTTATGTCCTTCCTTTCTTTCCTCCAATCACTCACTCTTCCTCGCCCTCTCTTCCCTTCCTCTTCTCTCTCTTTCCTTCTCTTCCTCTATCTCTACTTTTACCACTCACTCTTCCCCTCGCTCTCTCCCCCCCCTCTCTCTCTCTCTCTCTCTCTCTCTCTCTCTCTCTCTCTCTCTCTCTCCTTCCCTTCCTCTATCTCTACTTTTACCACTCACTCTTCCTCGCCCTCTCTTCCCTTCCTCTTCTCTCTCTTTCCTTCTCTTCCTCTATCTCTACTTTTACCACTCACTCTTCCTCGCCCTCTCTTCCCTTCCTCTCTCTCTCTCTCTCTCTCTCTCTTTCTCCTATCTCCTATTTTACCTTGTTGAGAATTTACTTACATTTGAATCCATTTAACTTATCCTCTATCCCTCTCACTCCTGCATTCTATATCTCTCCCTCCTTTTGTTCTCCTCCTCCTGAGAATTTACTTACATTTGAATCCATTTAACTTATCCTCTATCCCTCTCACTCCTGCATTCTATACCTCTCCCTCCTTCTCTTCTCTTCTCTCTCTTGAGAATTTACTTACATTTGAATCCATTTAACTTATCCTCTATCCCTCTCACTCCTGCATTCTATACCTCTCCCTCCTTCTCTTCTCTCTCATCTCTCTCCCTCAATTCTATCCCATTTCTTAAAGGATAATAAATAGAAGGAAGAACAAAATAAATAAAGATAAAGTAAGACTCTCTCTCTCCCTTTTCTGTTCTTTCCCTCTCTTTCTTTTTACACTGTTATAAAGTAAACCCTCTTTGTCTTACACTTATCTCTCTCTCTTTGTCTCTCCATTCTCTTACTTTTTATTTCCTAGGCTAGCAAATAAATTGTGCTATGCAAAGAAGAAAGAAGAGCTAAGAATAGTAATAAGGAAGAAAGAAAGGAGAAGGAGAAGGTGAAAGAGAAGGAGGGGAATAAAGGAGGAGAAGGAGGGAGAAAAGGAGTATGGCTGCCAAGTTGATAAAACTAATAGTAAATATTCATTCATTCCTTGATCTCTTTAAACATGTAAATTGGAATAGCGAGCTAGAGAGAGAGAGAAAACAGGAGGGAGAAGAAGCGGTAAAGGAGGAGAAGGAGGGAGAAAAGGAGTATGGCTGCCAAGTTGATAAAACTAATAGTAAATATTCATTCATTCCTTGATCTCTTTAGACATGTAAATTGGAATAGCGAGCTAGAGAGAGAGAAAACAGGAGGGAGAAGAAGCGGGAGGGAGAGAGAGAGAGAGAGAGAGAGAGAGAGAGAGACGGGTTAAAGAGAAAAGGAAGAAGGAGGATAAGAAAGAGAGGAAGAATGGGAAAAGGAGGTCGATGAAGAAATAAAAAGAGAGGGAGAGGAAGATAAAAAAGAGACTCTTTTCAAGTAAAAGGAGAGGGGGAGAACTGAAATCTCCGAAAAACCCCATGGTATCGAACCTGAATCTCCAAGCTGGTAGACCATTGTAGTACCAAGTAGGATTGTGTCGAGCATGTCCTCCTTTTAGTTTTGAAATGTCCGGTTTTCTAGGCTAAATGTCCTCCTTTTGAAAATTCTCATTTGGTAACCCTATATAGTTAAGGGGGGCCCAATTTTCGGTGTCTGGCCTACAGGAAAAGAGAAAAATCTGGTGTGAACATCACACGACTTTCCTCATCCTATTGAATGGTGCTTATTTTGGGTGTTCTTGTTCTTATAGCCAAATTTTTACAATATCTCTAACCGTTTAGTCGGTAGGTATAGCTGAAAACCGCCAAAAAACGGTCAAAAACCGCCAAAAAGCAGTCAATATACCGCCAAAAAGCAGTCAATATACCGCCAACCGCAGCACCTATCTCAACCAAACGTTCAAAAAATACATTATTATTTCAATATAATATGTACATTGTCAATGCTTGTCTAATTTATTGTTACAATATGTATAACGTATAAAAATATCTAGATATAAATATAATATGCGTATAATAAACACATTATCAATATTATTTATTGTTTCATGGCTAGGATTATTTATGGCTTGCTACTTGTTATTGCCCATCGCAACTAATGTGACAGATAATATCGTCCGTATACTATGGGAATATGACAACTTATAAGTATATATTTATGAATATCTATGTACATAATTTATATTAGGTATATACTCAAAAACTCAAGTGCACGAAAGTTGTAGTGGAAACAAACAGACATACGCCCAAAATTAAAGTAAACAATTGAACGAATGAGATTTTTCATCTAAAGATTCTAAAGTATTCTAAAGGTTGCATCCTGAAAATGTGCCTTAAAGCAAAATTTACCTACTTCTGAGGAATTCCATCTTGTTTGATGTGCATGTGCAAAATCGCTTCACTCCGTTCATTCCATAAAGGAATGGGATAGCACTTTGAAAGTCCGCGCAGAGAGGGGGAACAACTCTAGACAAAAAAGAGAAAAAATAACGTTCCTATTTATTTCCCTGTTCTCTCTCTCTCTTCCTATCTCTCTCTCCTACTTCTTCAGCCAAAACGTAGAAGTTTCCATTTTTTGGTGCTGTCCCCCCCTCCCACAAGATTCAAAATCCGAACCGGAACCCAGATTAAAAGCCGTCATGTCATTGGGTATTAAACCCGGGTCAACCAGGAGGTATGGAGACTTTGGACCAAGTTCTAACCACGCTCGACGTTGCTTAGTTTAAACGTTTTTGAAATTCCTTTTCACATGCTAGCATGCTATCTAACCCTAGGTACATAAAGAAAGTTACGAAAGTCTTCTTCGTAAACCATGCACCTGACCTAATGTTTTTCATAGTATCTTAGTGTTTGTGTGTCATTTGGAAAATATTTGACTAGAAGACACAGAAGGCCTTTTAAATCAGAAAAGTTGGTGGGAGGCAATTCGAACCTAACCTTTCTCCAAACTGGTTCGCAATTTGCACATAACCTTACCTATATCTTGGGATGCAACTTACACGTAACCATTTTTAAATCTGGATGCAGCTTGCACTTCTACTTTTTTAACCCGGGACGCAACTCGGCAGTTTACAATTCGGCCTCTTACAATGGCGGGCCGCAACACTCCTGCACCGCATGAATTTAACATGCATAATAATATTATTATGCATTTCTTACATTTCACGGTAACATCACATGTTACACGTGTAACGTCGTATAATAATAGAATAATAACGAGGTGTCTCAATTTCATTGGTTTAGTCTTTGCTTGTGTAAAGATTTCATTTATGTTGCCGGGATCGTAAACATACTGTCAAGGTTAGGTTAGGATTTAGAACTGGATAGAAATATAGAGTAGAATAAAAAATATAGAATAGAATAGAAAATATAGAATAGAATAGAAAATATAGAATAGAATACACGTCATTTACACTGCCAGGATGACACTGAAAGGTTCCTTTATTCCCGCATTATAGTTATACAGATGGGTGCAATTCCAGGCAATCCTGGCAAAGTAAAAACAGTTCAAAAAGGGCATATAGAAAAAGGACCCGTACGAGGCCTCAAAAGGCCCAAATGGGTCAAAATTCGAATGACTGAATTTTCAATATGCGTTGAACATTTCCGCCAAATTTCAGAAAATATAGAATAGAATAGAAAATATAGAGTAGAATAGAATATATAGAATAGAAAATATAGAATAGAAAATATAGAATAGAATAGAAAATAGAATAGAATACACTTCATTTATACTGTTAGGAGAACACTGAAAGGTTCCCTTATTCCCGCATTAGTTATATACCTATACTTACAGATGGGTGCAATTCCAGACAATCCTGGCAAAGTAAAAACAGTTCAAAAAGGGCATATAGAAAAAGGACCCGTACGGGGCCTCAAAAGGCCCAATTGGGTCAAAATTCGAATGACTGAATTTTCAATATGCGTTGAACATTTCCGCCAAATTTCATCAAAATCGAACTACCCGTTCGAAAGTTGTAGTGGAAACAAACAGACATACGCCCAAAATTAAAGTAAACAATTGAACGAATGAGATTTTTCATCTAAAGATTCTAAAGTATTCTAAAGGTTGCATCCTGAAAATGTGCCTTAAAGCAAAATTTACCTACTTCTGAGGAATTCCATCTTGTTTGATGTGCATGAGCAAAATCGCTTCACTCCGTTCATTCCATAGAGGAACGGGAGAGCACTTTGAAAGTCCGCGTCGTCGAACGCCCCGTTGAGTGGTGGAAATAAAAATTGACGCATTTTTTTCTCCCAACCATATTTTTCCTTCCTTCCCCTCTCATTTGTCTCTCCCTCCCCTCCCGGCCTTATTTATGCCATTATCCTTATGAAAACAGCACCAGGAGATTCATGAGCGCGGAGCGCGTTCCGGGAACACCACGAGTGCGCCCCGGGCAGGCTGGCGCGTCCGAATGTCTCATGTGGTTTTCCGTGATTTTATTCCACGAATAGACAGGGCCGGTGAGAGCGGGAGGGGTACTATCTTTTGGGCAGAGGACCTATTTTGTTGGGCAGAGGACCTATTTTGTTGGGTTTTGGGGGGGACTGGAGAAGGTCTACTTTGGATCAAGGGTCCTAATTTCATCAAAATTTCTAGGAATAGGTAGGTATTTCTGAAATGTGGGTTGAGATTTTGCGAGTCAGTGCTCCCGTGGCGGAATTTGGTCCACCCACTTTATTGGGCTTTGGGCTAACTGGCCTTATTGAGGCATGGTCAGACCAGTGGTAACGTCTTTGCTTGCCAAGCAGAAGGTCCCGGTTTCAATTCTTACAGTCGACAAAAAGGAAAGTAAAAATGTACACTCGTATTTCGATTGCAAATATGTATATCAACGGGTTACCTTCTCGTATTGACCGAGCACCTAAATGTAAATGCAGTTTCTTTGTGTTATTATGTCACAACTTTGGTGCTCACTGCAGCATTGTAGGATTTTCCCAATATCTCAATAATCCTTAAATCCAATGTTTACCTACCATGCTGGCACCGGTCGCTATGCGCATTTATATGTCATAGCTACTCATTTTCCTCACGAGGCTGAGTGGGCCCCGAAACAGCCAGTCACGGAATCAATCATTTGCATGATACAAAATTTCTTGACCCCGCCGGGAATCGAA
>NW_007379228.1:4927-20019 GCF_000475195.1 Diaphorina citri | reverse complement strand
TCGCCTTTTCCCGTGTTCAGACGGGGTCGGCGTTTTTTGTCAGCATCTCAATCAGCCCTAACCAGGGTGATTGCTTTTGGCTGACATTTGGTTTTGGCTACAAATTTTAAGAGTGGATGCCCCTCGCACTCAACCTTTGCTATTTCTTTAGCAAGGAAAATTCAGGCTGGTATCCTCCCTGTTTAAAGTCCCTCAGCCAGACTAAGCTGGTCTACTCCCTGTTTAACGTCCCCCAGAGAGACAATTTAACAAGATAAATGAAAAAGAATATTTGCCTCAAAAACTTGGTTTTCACTCTCAATGGCCTGACATGCTTGGAATATGGAATCTCTCCCATAACTGGAGTACTGGAGAACCCCGGATGCCCGGAAGACTACAAAATGGAAAGTGGTAGATTTCGTGAAAAGACGAGCTCCTCGGTTATTAATTATCACATGTCATACCGGTATTGTACTGAAGATCCTTGGGTAGAATCCATTAATTACCTCCATTTCTCCTCTAGATATGTATATCTCAGGATTCAGGATATTATGTTTGCATGATGTCCTTAGATATAATTATGTATAGTATATTCTGGAATTCAGGATATCGTGTGTCCTTGCTTTATGTAGGAGGATGTAAAGATGGCGAGAGAGATTTTGAATACGAAATGATTTGTACTTCGTATGTTTTTAGGAGGGTTAACCCTCGATTCCGACACAGGCCAAAAGCGTCTAATGTAGCAGTTGTTCCATTGCTACGAAATAAAAACGGCGGTGGAACACTCATCTTTAAAAAAAAAACCTCAGCTTGGAACGGTAGCGGTTCTGCCTTGTAACTGCTAGGTCACGGGTTCGATTCCCGCCCGGGACGAACTTCGTCATAAAAAGACAAACCGGCCCAGTTAACTTCGAGGGTAGAGCTTCTGCCTTGTAAGCGATAGGACGCGGGTTCGATTCATGCCCGGGGTGGATTTTACCCTGGACAGACAAGGTTCGTTCTAGGAACGGCTGGCTTTCTCCTAGCCTGTCCTCCTTCTCTCTGTTTTGGCACTAAAAACTGACCATCGAAAATTTGACCCGATTACATTACTTTCCTTCCTATAGGATAAGGAAAGTAAAAATGAAGCTCGAGGGAGACCCTTCCCCCCCTCCCCCCCCTTAATACCGTCCTGGTGTTAGGCCCAATCACAAGTGTTATCTTTATAGTGATAGTTGCAGGATAGGTGACATCAGTGTTTTTGTTTGTTCAAGAAATTAGAGCAAAGAATAATGGATATTGGATATAGGTAGGTAATATACCAGTAAGTAGGTATACTGATATATCCTAGTCGCCTAATAGTCAATCAGAGCTGTCTAAAAGTCATCTTAATAATTTACATAAAGCGGCCGAGGCGCGGTCCTTTTCAGACTCCCTCGAAAAAAGTGACAGCGGGCCAAACGAATACTATGCGTATTTTAATTGGATCAAGTTCCCACCTTTCCAAGAGGTTTGATACAGGGAGATGTTACAATGTAGGCCTTGTTTTCCTGACATCGAAGACAGGATAGGATTAGGGAAGCCAGCCCTTCCAAGGACGAACCTCATCTGTGTAGGATCTGAAATTCGCTCTGGACAAGAATCGAACAGAGATGTAGCGCTTACAAGGCTGACGTGGTACCTTACAAGGCTGACGTGGTACCTTACAAGGCCGACGTGGTACCTTCCAATTTATTGTATAAGCTGGCGCACAAACTAATTTTGAATTCAGATTGTGGTCCTAGCAATTAGACAACCAAACTGTTTATAAGCCCCCTAATGGTCCTATCGCCGACCCTGTCCATAAACCCGATCCTGGTCATAAGCCCAGCCCTGATTATGAGTCCGACCCTAATTATATACTATAAGCTCAGCCCTGATTTGAGTCCGGCCCTGATTATATGTCCGGCCCTGATCATAAATCCCGCCCTGGTTTGTATAATATGTATACTCAATACTCATGTTTACAAACTTGTCACAGGACGGAGCACGGAACAAATATTTGTTTTGTTTCAGATAAGAAACCAAAAGTCAACATGAGGAATTCTAGATCCAACTTATGGGTACCCTAGAATATCTATAGCTGTAACCTCTATGGGTGCCCTATATTATTATCTTGAGAACTCGCCCAAAGAGATAAGAGAAATCTAAGAACCTAACAACCCAATCTGAGAACTAAGAACCCAACCTAGGAACCCTTCCGTGAAGGGACGTGAGAAACTATGGGCTGGGTGCTGGGTGTCAACCTAGTGTAGCCTAGCATAGCGAGATTTCTAGGAAGCTAAAAACTGACCTCAACTAGAGTCATCCAGCCTGAGTGGGCCAGGAAAAGCCAGCAAGATGTGGTTGTCTAGACGGTTACCAACCAACAATCAAGCACAAAGTTTCGATCAATGATCCCTTGTGACCTGGTGCAATGGATTCAAACATTTACAGAAACACTACTAGCAGAGATTCCAAATGAATAAATGCAATATCAATTCAATTAAACACAACCCTGACCCACAGTTGTGTTGTGACTTTGTAGCAAAATTCATAGCTCATCCTCAAAGGGAATTGAGCGAAAAAACAGACCTCTCTTCAAAACAGGTGGTTTTTTTTTTGATTTGTGACTTTGTAGCAAAATTCATAGCTCATCCTCAAAGGGAATTGAGCGAAAAAACAGACCTCTCTTCAAAACAGGTGTTTTTTTTTTATTAGGTACCTACTAACATCACATCATCAGGTATTGTCAGGTGCTTATTAATTTCTCAATCAGATAAGATTTGCAACGGATATTAAGTAAACTTGAATCTTTAGAACTACATGCTACATGTTACCTAATCAACTAACTTGTCCCAAAAAATTAGGATACACCTTGCACAGTTAACAAAAACAGAATTGGTAGGTATTCCTAATTTCTATAGATACCTAACAATAGTATACCGTATAGCCCAGTGTTTGGATCTGTTACTACGATTTGTCGACTCTCGGAACTTTTCGGTAACATCACAACATCAGGTATTGTCAGGTGCTTATTAATTTCTCAATCAGATAAGATTTGCAACGGATATTAAGTAAACTTGAATCTTATATAAGAACTACATACTACATGTTGCCTAATCAACTAACTAGTCCCAAAAAATTAGGATACACCTTGCACAGTTTAACAAAAACAGAATTGGTAGGTATTCCTAATTTCTAGATACTAACAATAGTATGTCGTATAGCCCAGTGTTTGGATCTGTTACTACGATTTGTCGATTCTCGGAACTTTTCGGTTGTATTCAGTCTCAAGAGACTAAAATCCATGCCTACTTGCCTACCTTCTTCTTTTCCCTGACCATTTCCCGCTTATGCGGGGTCGGTGTTCCGTGTCAGCCTTTTCCAGTCTTGAGTTTGCTCACCAGTGCCTTTTCATTCAGATCCTCATTTATACAACCTACAGTTAGATGTCTGCACCCATATTTATGAACAAAATGCTGGCTCTCAGCAAGTGCTCAAGCATCAAATTCCAAACATCTGATTGGCCAAAATTTGTTTAAGACTGATCTGAGACCGAGAATTTTCGTTCATAAATACGGGTGTGAGTTCCAATAATGGCAGTGGGTTAGTAGTGTTAGTACTCGCACTACAAGCTTCAGTCCAACAGCATATCTAATTATCTTCCTAATTGATAACACATATGCCACTTCACGTATATGTGTCCCGTACTAACTAATGTGAAATGTGAGTTAAACTGACCCGGTCATACTAATGGTATACAAATCTATCTTTAATGTTTTGTTCAAATTTTCTTTTGTTTCAAGAAGTAGGTTGGTAGTCACCTAGAGATTTTGGTGAACAACTTTCTAATACTGATAACACATACAAAACAATCTTCTATCACCATGAAGTTAAGCAACGATCAACCTGGATAGTACTTGGAGAGTGACAATCAGTCAATCAGACAACTAGCTGTTACCTAAAATTACTGTGGTCAAAGTTTCCAATAAAAAAATATCAAATTTCCATGCCTTAGGGGGGATTTGAACCCGCGTACTTTTGATTACCATAAGAACGCGAAACACTGTAAGAGCGAGAAAGGGAGAGGGAGAGAGAGAGAGAGAGAGAGAGAAAGGGGGGAGCGAGAGAGACGTAATCCATTTTCATCTATCTACCACTATACATTATATGGAAGAAAAAGAGAGAGAGAAAAAACTGAAAGACTTGAAATAATTGATGCATGAAAAATAATGAAAACACAGAGAGAGAGAGAGAGAGAGAGAGAGAGAGAGAGAGAGAAGGAGAGAGAGTTATACTTCTTCAGCCAAAACGTAGAAGTTTCCATTTTTTGGTGCTGTCCCCCCCTTCCCACAAGATTCAAAATCCGAACCGGAACCCAGATTAAAAATTAAAAGCCGTCATGTCATTGGGTATTAAACCCGGGTCAACCAGGAGGTATGGAGACTTTGGACCAAGTTCTAACCACGCTCGGCGTTGCTTAGTTTAAACGTTTTTGAAATTCCTTTTCACATGCTAGCATGCTATCTAACCCTAGGTACATGAAGAAAGTTACGAAAGTCCTCTTCGTAAACCATGCACCTGACCTAATGTTTTTCATAGGATCTTAGTGTTTGTGTGTCATTTGGAAAATATTTGACTAGAAGACACAGAAGGCCTTTTAAATCAGAAAGGTTGGTGGGAGGCAATTCGAACTTAACCTTCTCTGTCGTGAATGATGATGATTGACAGTGGAAGCGTTTTAAGATTTGACACAACATAAAAATGAAACGAAGAGACAGTGGTTTTTTTCTTCAATTGAACTATCAATTTGTGAACACTTTATTTAATTAAACTTCTTTTATAAACTTGTGACTGCTAACAAATTTCTAATTACTGGACTATTTACTTTCTTACAAATCTTCTATATAAAACTTCTAATATCTTTTGGGAAAAGCTACTAATTTACGTCCGTCTACTACCAGGACTTTCTGCTAACTCACTCTAGTTTATAAAACAAAAATCTGCTGATGGAAAATCTACTCCTTTCCTCGTTGGCAACATAAACATCAGCTGTCTAATTAACTTATTCTTAATTAACTATTTCTAATTATAAAACACTTGCTAAAAAACACCTAACTTGTATCTAAACTCGCGCTGTTCGCGACATTCTCCAAACTGGTTCGGAATTTGCACATAACCTTACCTATATCTTGGGATGCAACTTACACGTAGGTTAAGCGCAACTCTTTAATTTGAAGTCTCAAAATTCAAAAGACCATACTGTATGTATAGGTAAAAGCTATTTACCTACAAGCCACCCTAGTTTTTTCATATATATATATATAAACATCAGCTTGGATCAAAAATATACCTCAGCTTGGAACGGTAGCGATTCTGCCTTGTAACTGCTAGGTCACGGGTTCGATTCCCGCCCGTACGAACTTCGTCATAAAAAGACAAACCGGCCCTGTTAACTCCGAGGGTAGAGCTTCTGCCTGGTAAGCGATAGGTCGCGGGTTCGATTCATGCCCGGGGTGGATTTTACCCTGGACAGATAAGGTTCGTTCTCGGAACGGCTGGCTTTCTCCTAGCCTGTCCTAGCCTCCTTCTCTCTTCGCTATCGAGATGATAAGACCTTAGCAGTTATATATAGAAGGAGAAGAAGAATAAGAAGAAGTAGAAGAAGAAGAAGAAGAAGAAGTAGTAGAAGAAAATGCGTGTAAAAAAATGCAAAAAATACCCACTACCTAAGAATCTAAGAATTAACTGGCGCACCCTGTATTTATGCACAATAAACCATTGCAAAATAATTCATATCCCCAATGCACTATCTCTCTCTCTCTCTCTCTCTCTCTCTCTCTCTCTCTCTCTCTGTCGCATTTAAATTATTATGTGACAGAGCGAGACAGAGGGATCTGATTTATTATGCACTTATCATCCATAAATCTCGTCTCCTTTCAAGACCGGAGGAGAGAGAGAGAGAGAGGGGGGGGGAGAGAATTATAGAGAGAGAGGGAGGAGGAGAAGAAAGAGATGGGAGATCGAGAGGAAGAGAGAGAGAAAGAAAAGGGGAGAGAGAGAGAAAGAGGGGGGAGAGAATTATAGAGAGAGAGGGAGGAGAAGAAAGAGATGGGAGATCGAGAGGAAGAGAGAGAGAAAGAAAAGGGGAGAGAGAGAGAAAGAGAGGGGAGAGAATAATAGAGAGAGGGGGAGGAGGAGAAGAAAGAGATGGTAGATCGAGAGGAAGAGAGAGAGAGAAAGAAAAGGGGAGAGGGAGAGAAAGAGAGAAGGAAGAGGGAGAAGGAGGACACAAGAGAGAAGAACATGGTAATTAAAATTATTATGTGACAGAGCGAGACAGAGGGATCTGATTTATTATGCACTTATCATCCATAAATCTCGTCTCCTTTCAAGACCGAAAGAGAGAGAGAAAGAGGGGGGAGAGAATTATAGAGAGAGAGGGAGGAGAAGAAGAAAGAGATGGGAGAGAGAGAGAAAGAAAAGGGGAGAGAGAGAGAGAAGGGAGAGGGAGAAGGAGGACACAAGAGAGAAGAACATGGTACATAGGAATTATGTATATAAACAAGGATAAAGAAGAGAAAGAGAAGGAAACCAAAGAGGAAGAGAAATATTGAGAGAGGTGGAGGATAAAATAAGAAGGAAGAAGAAGGAGAAAAAGCATGAGGAGTAAAATAAGATCAAAGAGGAGAGAGAGAGAGAGAGAGAGAGAGAGAAAGAGAGGTCACGTGATGTCTCTCCCTCTCTCTCTCTCTATTCTAGTTTTGATACTCGTACTTATACATAATTCCTATGTACCTAACATTTTCCAAATTGAAATTCTACAAAACTTTTCGGTTGTATTCAGTCTCAAGAGACTAAAATCCATGCCTACCTTCTTCTTCTCCCTGACCATTTCCCGCTAATGCGGGGTCGGTGTTCCGTGTCAGCCTTTTCCAGTCTTGAGTTTGCTCGTCAGTCCCTTTTCATACAGATCCTCATTTATACAACCTACAGTTACATGTCTGAGTTCCAATAATGGCAGTGGGTTAGTAGTGTTAGTACTCGCACTACAAGCTTCAGTCCAATAGCCAGTGGCGTAGCGTGGTCTAAATTCAAGTGTAGGGCGTGTAGGGCTCATGCACAGGTCTATACCAAGTCCCATCACAGTACATACCATTAAAATTTATGGGCATTAGAGTGAACTTTTGAGTTGTATGGCCGCCATACACGCCATACATACACGCTACGCCACTGCCAATAGCATATCTAATTATCTTCCTAATTGGTAACACATATGCCACTTCACGTATATGTATTGTGTCCCGTACTAACTAATGTGAAATGTGAGTTAAACTGACCCGGTCATACTAATGGTATACAAATCTATCTTGAATGTTTTGTTCAAATTTTCTTTTGTTTCAAGAAGTAGGTTGGTAGGTAGTCACCTAGAGATTTTGGTGAACAACTTTCTACTGATATAACACACAAAACAATCTTCTATCACCATGAAGTTAAGCAACGATCAACCTGGATAGTACTTGGAAAGTGACAATCAGTCAATCAGACAACTAGCTGTTACCTAAAATTACTGTGGTCAAAGTTTCCAATGAAAAAATATCAAATTTCCATGCCTTAGCGGGGATTTGAACCCGCGTACTTTTGATTACCATAAGAACGCGAAACACTGTAAGAGCGAGAAAGGGAGAGAGAGAGAGAGAGAAAGGGGGGAGCGAGAGAGACGTAATCCATTTTCATCTATCTACCACTATTCACTATGGAAGAAAAAGAGAGAGAGAAAAAAACTGAAAGACTTGAAATAATTGATGCATGAACAAATTAATAGGAGAGAGCCATCCCCCAAAAAGTTAGAGAAATAGCTTAGGGGATGAAACCATGTATAGTTTTTTAAGAAAAATAAAAAAGAACAATTCAATTCAATTCAATTCCCTCTCTCTTCTATGTTCTGTCTCAACATCCTTTTCAATTGTATATACGTTATGTCCTTCCATTCTTTCTTCCGATATTCCTTTCTTCCTTCTTCTTCTCCTTCTTCTCTTACACTTCTCTCTCTCTTTCCTTCCCTTCCTCTATCTTTACTTTTCTCACTCACTCTTCCTCGCCCTCTCTTTCCCTCCTCTCTCTCTCTCTCTCTCTCTCTCTCTCTCTCTCTCTCTCTCTCTCTCTCTCTCTCCATTCTCTTGCTTTTTATTTCCTAGGCTAGCAAATAAATTGTGCTATGCAAAGAAGAAAGAAGAGCTAAGAATAGTAATAAGGAAGAAAGAAAGGAGAAGGAGAAGGTGAAAGAAAGGAGGAGGAGGAAAAGGAAGAGGAGGACGAGGAGGGAGAAAAGGAGTATGGCTGCCAAGTTGATAAAACTAATAGTAAATATTCATTCATTCCTTGATCTCTTTAAACATGTAAATTGGAATAGCGAGCTAGAGAGAGAGAAAACAGGAGGGAGAAGAAGCGGGAGAGAGAGAGAGAGAGAGAGAGAGACGGGTTAAAGAGAAAAGGAAGAAGGAGGATAAGAAAGAGAGGAAGAATGGGAAAAGAAGGTCAATGAAGAAATAAAAAAAAGATAAAAAAGAGACTTTTTTCAAGTCTTTTTTCAAGTAAAAGGAGAGGGGTAAAAAAGAGATAAAAAAGAGACTTTTTTCAAGTAAAAGGAGAGGGGGAGAACTGAAATCTCTGAAAAACCCCATGGTATCGAACCTGAATCTCCAAGCTGGTAGACCATTGTAGTACCAAGCAGGAGTGTGTCGAGCATGTCCTCCTTTTAGTTGAAATGTCCGGCTTTCTAGGCCAAATGTCCTCCTTTTGAAAATTCTCATTTGGTAACCCTCGTCGAGGGGGGCCCAATTTTCGGTGTCTGGCCTACAGGAAAAGAGAAAAATCTGGTGTGGACATCACACGACTTTCCTCATCCTATTGAATGGTGCTTATTTTGGGTGTTCTTGTTCTTATAGCCAAAACTTTTACAAAATCTCTATACCGCCAACCGCAGCACGTATCTCAACAAAACGTTTTGAGTGCATCCTTGTCACATTTGTGAACTACATACCAAATTTCAAGTCTCTAGCTCATACCGTTCCCGAGATATTGTTAAAATACACCAAAAACCGCTAAAAAGCGGCTACATACCAAATTTCAAGTCTCTAGCTTATACCGTTCCCGAGATATTGTTAAATTACACCAAAAACCGCCCAAAAGCGGTAAAATGCCGCCAACCCATACCAAATTTCAAGTCTCTAGCTCATACCGTTCCCGATATATTGTTAAATTACACCGAAAACCGCCAAAAAGCGGTCAAAATACCGTCAACCGCAGCACCTATTTTAACCAAAAGTTCTAAAAAAAAAAAAAAAAAAAAAAAAAGAAGAAAAAGTAGAAGAAAATAAAACCCAACATTTCAAAATAAAGACCCAAAGATTGAATGTTAACCGAGGGTTAACCCTCCTAAAAACATACAAAGTACTAATCATCTCGTATTCAAAATCTCTCTCGCCATCTTTACATCCTCCTCCATAAAGCAAGGACACACGATATCCTGAATTCCAGAATATACTATACATATATCTAAGGACATCATGCAAACATAATATCCTAAATCCTGAGATATAGGTACATATCTAGAGGAGAAATGGAGGTAATTAATGGATTCTACCCAAGGATCTTCAGTACAATACCGGTATGACATGTGATAATTAATAACCGAGGAGCTCGACTTTTCACGAAATCTACCACTTTCCATTTTGTAGTCTTCCGGGTTCTCCAGTTAAGGAAGGGATTCCATATTCCAAGCTTGTCAGGCCATTGAGAGTGAAAACCAAGTTTTTGAGGCAAATATTCTTTTTCATTTATCTTGTTAAATTGTCTCTCTGGGGGACGTTAAACAGGGAGTAGACCAGCTTAGTCTGGCTGGGGGACTTTAAACAGTGAGGATACCAGCCTGAATTTTCCCTGCTAAAGAAATAGCAAAGGTTGAGTGCGAGGGGCATCCACTCTTAAAATTGGTATCCAAAACCAAATGTCAACCCAAAGCAATCACCCTAGTTAGGGCTGATTGAGATGCTGACGAAAAACGCCAACCCTGTCTGAACACGGGAAAAGGTGAAGAAAAAGAAAAGGAGTAGGACAGCCATGCGACTGAGTTTGATAAGGCAGTCTTTGACGATCGATTGCCATAAAACAGCAACGTGTTTTGGCACTAAAAACTGACCATCGAAATTTTGACCCGATTACATTACTTTCCTTCCTATAGGATAAGGAAAGTAAAAATGAAGCTCGAGGGACGGGGCCCTTCGCCCCCCCACAAATACGGTCCTGGTGTTAGGCTATAGGACGCCTCATAACTCACATGTGTTATCTTTATAGTGATAGTTGCAGAATAGGTGACATCAGTGTTTTTGTTTGTTCAATAAATTAGAGCAAAGAACAATAGATATTGGATATAGGTATAGGTAATATACCAGTAAGTATACTGATATATCCTAGTCACCTAATAGTCAATCAGAAATCAGAGCTGTCTAAAAGTCATCTTAATAATTTACTTAAAGCGGCCGAGGCGCGGTCCTTTTCAGACTCCCTCGAAAAAAGTGACAGCTGGCCAAACGAATAGGTACTATGGGTCTGTTTTTCATTCGACGTGGGTGCGATGCGAACCCGACGCGTGTTTTTCATTCCACTTCCCCTACTTTAGCGTCAACGCTGCGTCTTAAATCCCTGATGCGAGTCTCGAGTAGCTTCAGGTTCCGCCATATTGTAATTGTACTGAGGGAAATGAAAAAAATATTTCGTAATTTCTCCACTAGATGTCGTCATGCGTCATGTTTGTTGAATTTCCACTTTTTACCCCCACTCCTGACGCAGAGTGAACGCCGCATCGATGCGGCGTAGGAATGAAAAACAAACCTTATGGGTATTTTAATTAGACCGAGTTCCCACCTTTCCAAGAGGTTTGATACAGGGAGATGTTACAATGTAGGCCCTATTTTCCTGACATCGAAGACAGGATAGGATTGGGGAAGCCAGCCCTTCCAAGGACGAACCTCATCTGTGTAGGATCTGAAATTCGCTCTGGACAAGAATTGAACAGAGATGTAGCGCTTACAAGGCTGACGTGGTACCTCACAAGGCTGACGTGGTACCTTACAAGGCTGACGTGGTACCTTCCAATTTATTGTATAAGCTGGCGCACAAAGTATTTTTTTTTTTTAAGAGGTTTGACAGAGGGAACTGTAACTGCTATGGTCTTATCGTCCCAAAATCGAAGAGAGATAAGGGGTTTGACAGAGGGAACTGTAACTGCTATGGTCTTATCGTCCCGAAATCGAAGAGAGAAGGAAGCCAGGTGGAAGAAAGCAGAGGGAACTGTAACTGCTAGTTATCGTCCCGAAATCGAAGAGAGAAGGAAGACAGGATAGGAGAAAGCCTACCACAGAGGGAACTGTAACTGCTATGGTCTTATCGTCCCGAAATCGAAGAGAGAAGGAAGACAGGATAGGAGAAAGCCAGGGGGAACTGTAACTGCTATGGTCTTATCGTCCCGAAATCGAAGAGAGAAGGAAGACAGGATAGGAGAAAGCCAGCCGTTCCGTAACTGTACTTTTTTAAGCGAATGCAAATATCAAGTTTTTTTTTAAAGAGGTTTGACAGAGGGAACTGTGACTGCTAGAGAAATCGAAGAGAGAAGGAAGACAGGATAGGAGAAAGCCAGCCGTTCCGAGAACGAACATTATCCCATCAGGATAAAAAAAAAAAACACATGTATTTTTTTGTTAAGAGGTTTGACAGAGGGAACTGTAACTGCTATGGTCTTATCGTCCCAAAATCAAGAGAGAAGGAATTTTTTTAAAGAGGTTTAACAGAGGGAACTGTAACTGCTATGGTCTTATCGTCCCGAAATCGAAGAGAGAAGGAAGAGAGGGATAGGAGAAAGCCAGCCGTTCCGAGAACGAACATTATCCCATCAGGATAAAATCCGCCCCGGGCGGGAATCGAACCATTTTAAAGAGGTTTGACAGAGGGAACTGTAACTGCTATGGTCTTATCGTCCCGAAATCGAAGAGAGAAGGAAGCCAGGTGGAAGAAAGTTGACAGAGGGAACTGTAACTGCTATGGTCTTATCGTCCCGAAATCGAAGAGAGAAGGAAGACAGGATAGGAGAAAGCGATTATCGTCCCGAAATCGAAGAGAGAAGGAAGACAGGATAGGAGAAAGCCTGCCGACAGAGGGAACTGTAACTGCTATGGTCTTATCGTCCCGAAATCGAAGAGAGAAGGAAGACAGGATAGGAACACAGAGGGAACTGTAACTGCTATGGTCTTATCGTCCCGAAATCGAAGAGAGAAGGAAGACAGGATAGGAGAAAGCCAGGGGGAACTGTAACTGCTATGGTCTTATCGTCCCGAAATCGAAGAGAGAAGGAAGACAGGATAGGAGAAAGCCAGCCGTTCCGTAACTGTACTTTTTTAAGCGAATGCAAATATCAAGTTTTTTTTTAAAGAGGTTTGACAGAGGGAACTGTGACTGCTAGAGAAATCGAAGAGAGAAGGAAGACAGGATAGGAGAAAGCCAGCCGTTCCGAGAACGAACATTATCCCATCAGGATAAAACCCGCCCCGGGCGGGAATCGAACCCGCGGCCTAGCGCTTACAAGGCAGACGCACTACCAACTAAGCTAACTAGGCTGGCGGCGCACAAACTAATTTTGAATTCAGATTGTGGTCCTAGCAATTAGACAACCAAACTGTTTATAAGCCCGACCCTGATGGTCCTATCGCCGACCCTGTCCATAAACCCGATCCTGGTCATAAGCCCAGCCCTGATTATGAGTTCGACCCTAATTATATACTATAAGCCGATAAGCCCAGCCCTGATTTGAGTCCGGCCCTGATCATAAATCCGGCCCTGGTTTGTATAATATGTATACTCATGTTTACAATTGTTGGTTGGTAACCGTCTAGACAACCACATCTTGCTGGCTTTTCCTATCTTGCTGGCTTTTCCTATCTTACTGGCTTTTCCTATCTTACTGGGCTTTTCCTATCTTGCTGGCTTTTCCTATCTTACTGGCTTTTCCTGACCCACTCAGGCTGGATGCGTTTTGTTTCAGATAAGAAACCAAAAGTCAACATGAGGAATTCTAGATCCAACTTATGGGTACCCTAGAATATCTAGCTGTAACCTCTTATGGGTGCCCTATATTATTATCTTGAGAACTCGCCCAAAGAGATAAGAGAAATCTTAAGAACCTAACAATCCAATCTGAGAACTAAGAACCCAACCTAGGAACCCTTCCGTGAAGGGACGTGAGAAGTGTTTAGTTGAATTGATATTGCATTTATTCATTTGGAATCTCTGCTAGTAGTGTTTCTGTAAATGTTTGAATCCATTGCACCAGGTCCCAAGGGATCACTGATCGAAACTTTGTGCTTGATTGTTGGTTGGTAACCGTCTAGACAACCACATCTTGCTGGCTTTTCCTATCTTGCTGGCTTTTCCTATCTTACTGGCTTTTCCTATCTTACTGGGCTTTTCCTATCTTGCTGGCTTTTCCTATCTTACTGGCTTTTCCTGACCCACTCAGGCTGGATGCCTCTAGTTGAGGTCAGTTTTTACCTTCCTAGAAATCTCGCTATGCTAGGCTACACTAGGTTGACACCCAGCCCATAGTTTCTCACGTCCCTTCACGGAAGGGTTCCTAGGTTGGGTTCTTAGTTCTCAGATTGGGTTGTTAAGTTCTTAGATTTCTCTTATCTCTTTGGGCGAGTTCTCAAGATAATAATATAGGGCACCCATTGTTGGTTGGTAACCGTCTAGACAACCACATCTTGCTGGCTTTTCCTATCTTGCTGGCTTTTCCTATCTTACTGGCTTTTCCTATCTTGCTGGCTTTTCCTATCTTACTGGCTTTTCCTATCTTGCTGGCTTTTCCTGGCCCACTCAGGCTGGATGACTCTAGTTGAGGTCAGTTTTTACCTTCCTAGAAATCTCGCTATGCTAGGCTACACTAGGTTGACACCCAGCCCATAGTTTCTCACGTCCCTTCACGGAAGGGTTCCTAGGTTGGGTTCTTAGTTCTCAGATTGGGTTGTTAGGTTCTTAGATTTCTCTTATCTCTTTGGGCGAGTTCTCAAGATAATAATATAGGGCACCCATAGAGGTTACAGCTAGATATTCTAGGGTACCCATAAGTTGGATCTAGAATTCCTCATGTTGACTTTTGGTTTCTTATCTGAAACAAAACAAATATTTGTTCCGTGCTCCGTCCTGTGACAAGTTTGTAAACATGAGTATACATATACAAACCAGGGCCGGATTTATGATCAGGGCCGGACTCAAATCAGGGCTGAGCTTATAGTATATAATTAGGGTCGGACTCATAATCAGGGCTGGGCTTATGACCAGGATCGGGTTTATGGACAGGGTCGGCGATAGGACCATCAGGGTCGGGCTCATAAACAGTTTGGTTGTCTAATTGCTAGGACCACAATCTGAATTCAAAATTAGTTTGTACAATAAATTGGAAGGTACCACGTCAGCCTTGTAAGCGCTAGGTCTCTGTTCAATTCTTGTCCAGAGCGAATTTCAGATCCTACACAGATGAGGTTCGTCCTTGGAAGAGCTGGCTTCCCCAATCCTATCCTGTCTTCGATGTCAGGAAAATAGGGCCTACATTGTAACATCTCCCTGTATCAAACCTCTTGGAAAGGTGGGAACTTGATCTAATTAAAATACCCATAGTATTCGTTTGGCCCGCTGTCACTTTTTTCGAGGGAGTCTGAAAAGGACCGCGCCTCGGCCGCTTTAAGGAAATTATTAAGATGACTTTTAGACAGCTCTGATTGACTATTAGGTGACTAGGATATATCACTATACTTACTGGTATATTACCTACCTATATCCAATATTCATTGTTCTTTGCTCTAATTTCTTGAACAAACAAAAACACTGATGTCACCTATCCTGCAACTATCCACCATAAAGATAACACTTGTGAGTTATGAGGCGTCCTATAGCCTAACACCAGGACCGTAAGTTATGACTGTTATGAGGCATCCTATAGCCTAACACCAGGACCGTAAGTTATGAGGCGTCCTATAGCCTAACACCAGGACCGTAAGTTATGA
>NW_007379228.1:0-4241 GCF_000475195.1 Diaphorina citri | reverse complement strand
ATAAATGGATGGGTGACTTGAACATTATATTGGGAATAAAGGGAGAACGGGCTCTAGTCTTGATTTTAAATCATTACATGAAAGTAAAATCGAAAAATCAAATCAAGAGTAATAATAAACTGAATATTAAACAAATTAGGTAGGTACATATATAGGTACTGATTTTCTTTAATCACGATCGAATAAACTACGGGCTAAAAAAATCCCGGAGGGACGGGCCCAGCTTGTTAAATCTGGATGCAGCTTGCACTTCATGGTTCGCAATTTGCACATAACCTTACCTATATCTTGGGATGCAACTTACACGTAACCATTTTTAAATCTGGATGCAGCTTGCACTTCAACTTTTTTAACCCGGGACGCGACTCGCCAGTTTACACTTCGGCCTCTTACAATGGCGGGCCGCAACACTCCTGCACCGCATGAATTTAACATGCATATTATGCATACCCGGGACGCAACTCGGCAGTTTACAATTCGGCCTCTTACAATGGCGGGCCGCAACACTCCTGCACCGCATGAATTTAACATGCATATTATGCACTTCTTACATTTCACGGTAACATCACATGTTACACGTGTAACGTCGTATAATAATAGAAAACATAACGAGGTGTCTCAATTTCACTGGTTTAGTTTTTTCTTGTGTAAAGATTTCTTTTATTTTGCCGGGATCGTAAACATACTGTCAAGGTTAGGTTGGGATTTAGAACTGGATAGAAATATAGAGTAGAATAGAAAATATAGAATAGAATATAGCACGTGTAACGTCGTATAATAATAGAAAACATAACGAGGTGTCTCAATTTCACTGGTTTAGTTTTTTCTTGTGTAAAGATTTCTTTTATTTTGCCGGGATCGTAAACATACTGTCAAGGTTAGGTTAGGATTTAGAACTGGATAGAAATATAGAGTAGAATAAAAAATATAGAATAGAATAGAAAATATAGAATAGAATAGAAAATATAGAATAGAATAGAAAATATAGAATAGAATAGAAAATATAGAATAGAATAGAAAATATAGAATAGAATAGAAAATATAGAATAGAATAGAAAATATAGAATAGAATAGAAAATATAGAATAGAATAGAAAATATAGAATAGAATAGAAAATATAGAATAGAATAGAAAATATAGAATAGAATAGAAAATATAGAATAGAATAGAAAATATAGAATAGAATAGAAAATATAGAATAGAATAGAAAATATAGAATAGAATAGAAAATATAGAATAGAATAGAAAATATAGAATAGAATAGAAAATATAGAATAGAATAGAAAATATAGAATAGAATACACGTCATTTACACTGCCAGGATGACACTGAAAGGTTCCTTTATTCCCGCATTATAGTTATACAGATGGGTGCAATTCCAGGCAATCCTGGCAAAGTAAAAACAGTTCAAAAAGGGCATATAGAAAAAGGACCCGTACGGGGCCTCAAAAGGCCCAATTGGGTCAAAATTCGAATGACTGAATTTTCAATATGCGTTGAACATTTCCGCCAAATTTCATCAAAATCGAACTACCCGTTCGAAAGTTGTAGTGGAAACAAACAGACATACGCCCAAAATTAAAGTAAACAATTGAACGAATGAGATTTTTCATCTAAAGATTCTAAAGTATTCTAAAGGTTGCATCCTGAAAATGTGCCTTAAAGCAAAATTTACCTACTTCTGAGGAATTCCATCTTGTTTGATGTGCATGAGCAAAATCGCTTCACTCCGTTCATTCCATAGAGGAACGGGAGAGCACTTTGAAAGTCCGCGTCGTCGAACGCCCCGTTGAGTGGTGGAAATAAAAATTGACGCATTTTTTTCTCCCAACCATATTTTTCCTTCCTTCCCCTCTCATTTGTCTCTCCCTCCCCTCCCGGCCTTATTTATGCCATTATCCTTATGAAAACAGCACCAGGAGATTCACGAGCGCGGAGCGCGTTCCGGGAACGCCACGAGTGCGCCCCGGGCAGGCTGGCGCGTCCGAATGTCTCATGTGGTTTTCCGTGATTTTATTCCACGAATAGACAGGGCCGGTGGGAGCGGGAGGGGTACTATCTTTTGGGCAGAGAACCTATTTTGCTGGGCGGAGGACCTATTTTGTTGGGTTTTGTGGGGCACTGGAGAAGGCCTACATTTGGGTCAAAGGTCCTGAATAATCGAAATTCTAGGAATATTTCTTAAATACAGTTTCCCCCCCGTGGCGAAATGTGGTCCACCGACCTTAATCCTTTATTGAGCTTTGGGCTAACCGCCCCCGACCTTAATTGGGGCATGGTTAGACCAGTGGTAACGTCTTTGCTTGCCAAGCAGAAGGTCCCGGTTTCGATTCTTACAGTCGACAAAAAGGAAAGTAAAAATGTACACTCGTATTTCGATTGCAAAAATGTATATCCGATATATAAATATGTATAACGGATTACTTTCTCGTCTTGACCGAGCACCTAAATGGGAAGTATTGTGTCTCTTCCTCTTTTCTCGTCCATTCGATGAGGGACATACTACTGAATGAGCATTCTACATTCTACGACACACACCATATCCAATGGAGCAGTAAGTTCCTGTCTCATTCCGGAATTTAGTCCACCGGCCCTGGCGATATAAATGACTTCTGCAATACCGACGCTGTGATGACATTTAATTTTTTATGAAAACTCAGCTGAATGAGTTTATATTCACAGAATGAGTTTAGTACAAGACTGATGAGATGGGGTTTTAGTTCATTATCTGGAGAACTTGAACGGGACGAAATATCAAGATTGGAGAACATTATTTAGAATTCTAATTTCTTTTATTTCGCATGTTACAAATTTTTTGACCCCGCCGGGAATCGAACCCGGGTCTCCCGCGTGCAAGGCGAGCACAGTGACCACTACGCCATGGGAGTCTAAATGGGAAGTATTGTATCTCTTCCTCTTTTCTCGTCCATTCGATGAGGGACATACTACTAAATGAGCATTCTACATTCTACGACACACACCATATCCAATGGAGCAGTTCCTGTCCCATTCCGGACTTTAGTCCACCGGCCCTGACGCTATAAATGACTTCTGCTCTTCTGCAATACCGACGCTGTGATGACATTTAATTTTTTATGAAAACTCAGCTGAATGAGTTTAGTACAAGACTGATGAGATGGGATTTTAGTTCATTATCTGGAGAACTTGAACGGGACGAAATATCAAGATTGGAGAACATTATTTAGAATTCTAATTTCTTTTATTTCATTATTTAGAATTCTAAAGTCTTTTATTTTCATAAATTTAATTTTTCGTAGTGTTCATGAAATGAAACGGCGTTTTGACTGCCGTTTTATGGCAATCGATCGTCAAAGACTGCCCTATCAGATTGAGTCAGCCGTCAAAATTCATACTACTGCATTTATTTATCGAATACCAATCCTACTGCAAATGATAAGTGAACAGGAATCCTTGCCTCAAAAACTAGGTTTATACTCCATTTTTACTTTCTATTATTCTGGAAGAACTTGAGTGTTGAGTCTTTGAGAAGCCCGGATCCCCGGAAGACTGCAAATGCAAAGTGGTAGATTTCGTGAAAAGACGAGCTCCTCGGTTATTATTATTAATTATCACATGTCATACCGGTATTGTACTGAAGATCCTTGGGTAGCATCCATTAATTACCTCCATTTCTCCTCTAGATATGTAGATATATCTCAGGATTCAGGATAATATGTTCGCATGATGTCCTTAGATATATGTATGGTATATTCTGGAATTCAGGATATCGTGTGTCCTTGCTTTATGTAGGAGGATGTAAAGATAGCGCGAGAGATTTTGAATACGAGATGATTTGTACTTTTATTTTTTTGTGGCACTTGATTTATTTTGGGAGGAACGACTTGGCGGGGTCTTTTTTATGCCACGAAGTGGTATTTTTTGGGGGTTTTATCAATAAGAAGCATTACGCTAAGGATGGTTTGCATTTCAATAGCTTGGGTAAATCTCGTATGTGTAGGAAAATAGCTAATGTTCTTCTAGGTAACATGCAATCGTCAGCTAGTGATATCAATGTTCCTCAACCAACCGAATCTCAAGCTAGGATGTTGACAAACCAAGTTCGGAAACCCCGAACTATCCCACCAATAATAATTGAATCTGCGGAATCGACATTTTCTGAAGATGTTCCCCATTCTTCTCCGATGTATGACGTCACTCAGACCAATTTGAATTCTTTTCTAAGTAAATTCTATACTGATAGTGGTAGGGAAAATTCCATG
>NW_007379227.1:15503-61588 GCF_000475195.1 Diaphorina citri | reverse complement strand
CATTCACATAATAACCGGAGTTTTGGTACATTCACCAATTTCCATTCAAATAATAACCGGAGTTTTGGTACATTCACCCATTCACCAATTTCCATTCAAATAATAACCGGGGTTTTGGTACATTCACCAATTTCCATTCAAATAATAACCGGAGTTTAGGTACATCCACCAATTTCCATTCAAATAATAACCGGAGTTTTGACACATCCACCAATTTCCACCATAATGCACCTTTGTAATTTTAGTTTTTGTTAGGATGTCTCCAGAATGTCTATCCCTGAAGCATTAAAAGTAACCCATAAGCCCTATAACACACAGGACCTAGTATACCAAATGATATCACCAATGTTCACCATAATGCACCTTTATTATTTTAGTTTTTGTTAGGATGTCTCCAGAATGTGTATCCCTGAAGCATTAAAAGTAACCCATAAGCCCCATAACACACAGGACCTAGTATACCAAAGATTACCTACCAAATGATATAAGCTGTTTCACTATTAACATATTATGTAGGTAGATACTAGTAGGTAGGTACATACATATTAGATGTGCACAGTTTGGAAATCAATAATATACAATCTCTTGAAGCAGGATCTTCATAGGATTTGCTAATCATCTTATGTTTACAATTTCAATGTTTCGTGCTAGCACAAATATTCTTCAGCATGAATAACAGCAAATAATAATGACAATATTTTTCATCTATACGTATATACATATAGGTAAGTATACTATTCTATACTTAGCTACCTACGTGTTTACCACACAGAGGTCTCATAAGTTTTGTCCTTGGTTCGTAGCTCGGATATGGAATATGGATACCTATGGATATTTGGATATGGACATATGGTAGATATGGATATTATAGAATGCACCGGGGGATATTCTGACCAGACTTGGTGCCGTATTGTTCCTATTGTTGAGATCTGAATTGGTTTCCAATATTCTTTTTCTGTAGAGCTTGGTGGTTCAAGGAAGCAAGTTCAAAATTTTAGCTCCACTAATTTTTGGCATTTGCCTGTAAATTTGTTTGGTAACTTGCTCTACTTTCCGTGCCTACCTCACGGTGTTGGAAGGTTTGGGATTTAAAGGCCCTTGTCCAGACAAGACAAACGTTTAGAAACTAGAAAGTTTAGAAATATTATCTCCGCTCCTTCCATTTCCCAAGTTTTGTTTTACTGATAATTTTGAAAGATAGAATATATTAATGACAGAAAAAGAGAGAAGGGGCTCAGAAAAACGTTGAAAGAAAGATCAGAGAGGAGAGAAGAAGGAAGGGAAAGATGAAAGAGAATTAGACATAGGAGACATAGTGGAAAATGTGAAATGAAGTGACATTCCAGGGTGTGGCAGTCGGGTAGTTGTCTGGGCTATTCTGAGAACTGACACTTACTCATCCTATGGCAGGTAGGTACCTATCTACCTACCTATTATTATCATAGTGTTATCATCACCTTAGGTATTATCATTATCCATTTTATTACCTACTAGGTATATTTTTGTACTATCTATGTTATCCATCAACACAACAAACATATCATTTCACTCTCTACTTCTTTTACTAAGGCTCTACTTAGTACCTATGTACATACTTGTATACAATTATTAATTTACATAAGTCAGAACCAGGAAACTTCTGATGACGTAAATATCACTGGCACTGATCTAGCAAATTATAATCCGTTCCTCGTAAGATACCTCTATAGTTCCTATCTCAATAGATATATCGGCCGATGACAATCTATCCTAAGCTAGGTTATGCTTAACGCTCATGTTCATAAGAAAATATGTTATTCAATATCCATGTTTATAGGAAAATATCTCGGCAGAGGAATAACGGAAACAGACATGATGTGGAAAACCCAAACTAGCAAACTATAATCCGTTCCTCGTAAGATACCTCTATAGTTCCTATCTCAATAGATATATCGGCCGATGACAATCTATCCTAAGCTAGGATATGCTTAATGCTCATGTTCATAAGAAAATATGTTATTCAATATCCATGTTTATAGGAAAATATCTCGGTAGAGGAATAACGGAAACAGACACGATGTGGAAAACCCAAACTTATTTTCTTATAAGAAGCACATGATGTAATGGAAAATCCTATTTTTTGTATGTGAGAGGCAAATAAAGAAAGAACTGGCATTGGATTCGAGATTTGTTTAGCAGATAGGTAGTTGTTAGCACTGATCACATCAGAATTGTCCTCACAAATCTCACAAAGCTGAGTGCACCACGAAATACTAATAGTCAGCAGCACGTTTTGTCACAGACAGTCACCCGTCAACAGAGAGTAGACTAGCATCTGGCTGTGGGACTATAAACAGGGAGGAGAACAGCTAACCCTAACCAGCCTTGCAAGCTGGCAGTTTCAAAGGGTTCTCCCTGCTTTTGAAAAATAAGCACAAGTCCTCACGATGGTTGACTGCGGTTCAGGACGAGCTAATTAAACATGGCTAGAGACCACCAGAGGCAGGTGTATGGCAGATACAACAAGATGTCTTTTCTTTAACTCTGCCAACACCATTCGGCGAAAGCTAAAGCAGTTACAACAACAACAACAACAACAACAACAACAACAACAACAAACATATTACATAGGTAGGTATTAGTGTGATGAGAACTGGGGTTATCCGAGTGTGGTAACGCGCTTGCTTGTCATGCAGAAGGTCCTGAGTACGATGTCCACCATCGAACGAAACTTTTACCCATTTTTTTCTATTGTGAATATTTCAATGGGTTTCTTTCTGGTGTTTTCGTGTTGACCTAACATCTACAGTATTGTCTCTTCTCGCCCATCTGATGAGAGACATAGTACGAGATGTGCATGCTACAAGACAGAACACACGAGTCCAATCCCACTACATCCACGTAGGCTAATGTATTAATGCAATATGAAATAGTCACGATATAATTTGAATTCTTGGGTAGGTTATGTAGGTAAATATGCAGTGTTTGTATTCTCACATGAACTTTTCCAAGAAAGAAAAGTCACCACATTTGCATACCAATGTTTGTATAGGTTATAGGTACTCACATAAAAGCATTTTATTTTTCCAGCAAAGAAAAGTCATGAAACCATTATAAGTAGCTGATATGTATGTTGTATGTACCTATATACATTGTACATGGCTCATTAGCACTACGGAGAATGCTACGAGCATGATGGTGGCGTGCTATGCAGAAGTGTTGTGATTTCTATGGATAAATAATTTTACTGTAATTGTGTAGTTACCTAGTACCTACTTATTACCTAACTTGGAAAATGTATAATTTGCATATCAAAAGATTGATAAGGATCTTTTAAAGGAGCCATATACCTGTTACATTGGGGGGCACGGTTTGTTCAGTGCGCTTGCTTGCCATACAAAAGGTTCTGAGTTCGCCACCCGTATTATTTACACCATTGACAACACATTTGCACCAAAATCGTCCCTGGGAAGGTCACCTAGGAATTTTTGGATTTGCTAGGTTTTCTATTTCTAGAGAAGAATCAGTAATCTTCTATATGTGTACTTTACTTTAACACTAAATATGAACATGAGAGGTCGGTATTGAAAGTAGGTAATGCAAATAACAGTCTAAAATACACATTACCAAATCACAAATCATACAGACAAGACAATATGTATGTAGCTATGTACTGGTATAACCGGAGTTTTGACACATTCACCAATTTCCATTCAAATAATAACCGGAGTTTTGGTACATTCACCAATTTCCATTCAAATAATAACCGGAGTTTAGGTACATTCACCAATTTCCATTCAAATAATAACCGGAGTTTAGGTACATTCACCAATTTCCATTCAAATAACAACCGGAGTTTTGATCACATCAGAATTGTCCTCACAAATCTCACAAAGCTGAGTGCACCACGAAATACTAATAGTCAGCAGCACGTTTTGTCACAGACAGTCACCCGTCCAGTTACCAACCATGTGCACGAGTTGCTTAACTTCAGCAGCTTCCCAACCAATCTGTCTCTGTCGGCTACCAATATTGATCTCAAATAATAAATACCTACGAGTAGGTAGGTAGATTACCTATTTAGGTACATTACAATGTGTTGTAGGTACCGTTTATACCCCTCCTCCCTCCCTCCATTAATTCCGCTAAATAACCCACGAATCTGTAGATTAACCAAAACGAATCAATAACGGACGTAGGTATTAGCGGCCATAGCCATAGGATGGAATATACAGGGTGAACGCGTTACTTCTAATAGTTATAGGGATTGATCCGGTTTGGTATTGAAGGCTGGAAGGCTGGAGACAGAGAACCGGAGTTTTTAAAGTCTCTGACTTCAAGCCTAGACACAGCCAAACCGTTAAGGTATGACCAAATATATTCGACCGGCCATCGATCCACGATGTTGACTGAACCGTCCACACTGCCTCGATAACATAGATTCACCTCGTCGATCGACGCTGCGCCAGTCGACTATGTTTGGGCACACCTTTAGACAACGGAATTCAGGAATATTAGACATTGGATTAATAACCGAAGGGCCTACGAGCTACGGTTCGAAAAAAACCATTTGTTTGGGCGAAGGGGGAAAAATACAATACCATATTTTTTTTTCTTTTGATTTCATTTTTAATATTATATTTCAAAAAAGACCTATAGGTACATAATATGTATAAAGAAAATATGTATTTATAAAACTTATTAAATATTCCAAGGCTGACAGTAGCTCTAACTGCTATGCAAACATAACAGTAGATAAACCTACCTAGGTATAATGTAAGTAGGTACTTGCCTATATTTATCTTTGGTACATTCATCTTCTGAGGTAGGTATACGGGTATACCTATGTAGGTACTATGAACCTATACCTAGAGGTAACACTAAATTCAGTAAATCACGTACCTAGTACCTATGTATATGTAGGTACCTAAAATATATAGGTAGGTAATGATTAATCTCAGTATTTTCAGCAAATAAGCAGTCTCATGAAAACCTTCTACGTTATCTACAGCATATTAGAAGTCATGTAACAGCATATTGGTAGCATAAGCATAACAGCATATTTGAAGTGTAACAGAGCATAGGTCTAGGAAATGTGCATCAGATTTTCTTTCTGATGTCATGGTGTGTACGTGCTTTTGTTTTCCTATCTCGTAGCTCAGGAGAGACCCTATGTCTTCTACCTCACCAGCATAGGTCTAGGAAATGTGCATCAGATTTTCTTTCTGATGTCATGGTGTGTACGTGCTTTTGTTTTCCTATCTCGTAGCTCAGGAGACCCTGTGTCTTCTACCTCACCAAATTACCACAGTACACAATTACACATCACTTCCATTATGTTAACATGTCTAGCTCTAACTTTTGATGTTTTTCAACTAAAACCACAAGATGTTAAAATCTGAGAACTCATTACACTGTTCAAAGTGGAACGAATTTCAAGACTGGAAGTAGAAACAATATTATAATTCCTTCACTGTCTGTTAAAATCTGAGAACTCATTACACTGTTCAAAGTGGAACGAATTTCATGACTGGAAGTAGAAACAATATTATAATTCATTCACTGTCTTCTCTCGAAAATAAAATAACAAACTTGAAACTGACTTCAAATCGAGAAAACTCACTCACGTCATGTCTTGCTTTGAGTTGAGGTTTCAAAATGGCGGAGTTCCCTGGTTTGAAAAACAAGTCATAAAACCGAATTTTAATTGATTCTTAATTGAGGTTTTGTATTCTGCAATAAACTGACTGATAAGCATGACATTACAAGACAAGATACTATGTCTAATGAATGTGTACAGTACAGACACATAGGTTCATAATTTCCAGACATTTGCGCTACGGCAATTCTGCGAGCAGTAGGAACATAATTTTATAATAAAAAATTTGAACCGCAGCGCCTATTAGCATGTTAAATTTCCACGAACAAATTTGCCGGCGCTCTGCCGCGGGAGTGTTCGTGATATGATTTGCCGCAGTGCACAAATATGCCGTACCTTTACATTGCCCCATAGGTTCATGTTCACATTGGGCAATATTGGGTTATTGTGCTGGCGACCTGGAGAAGATAAGGATGAAATACCTAGCATAATAATAAAGAAAACAAGTTTTCATTTCGGCTCACGAGTAGAGGCTTATTAAAATATTTTAAAGGCTTTGGCAGAATGGAGGATTCTAATGACAGGAATCTTACAAGGTGAGCTCTTCCAACCAACCTAGTTTTCTAAAAATTATCGGGAAAATCAAAATCTCACTGTTTTCTCACAGTTTTCTTCATTTGATCATGGAGTTCTCGATTTTCCCAAGGAGTTAACGGGCAACCTCTATCTCTCAAATCAGAAATTGTTCACACTTATCACCGCACCGTTCCGATTGATTAGGTCCCGGGTTCGATACCCCGGAGAGGTAACATTATCTATACCTAGCTGTGGATGACCTGTGGTCGCTTTTATTTCAGTGCGACCTGCATCGGTGGCGTAGCGGTCAAGACGTTCGCCTGATGTTCATCCCAAAAACCAAACGAAAATTAATTTTCTTTGACTGAATATAATTAATTTATTACACATCAATTGTACCTATGTACTTATACGTAGATACCTCCCACCTTGAGACTAGACTCAGTAAATGCAAATAAAAACCTAAAGTAGGTAAGTAACAGTACTTACCATGTGGTAAGATAATGTACAAATGTAAGAGTCGGTAGGTACTAAATACACGCATTGCATAGAATGAGTAAGGAGTTTCAAATTTAAGAAAGATACTTGGATGTACCTATTCTACAGATTATAATCGGACATATCCTAAATTTCAACACGTTACAGATATCCTGTACATGGTGTAGGGAGTCATCAAGCGTGTACGTAGGATATTAGAACTAAATAGACAATAAAATATACTTACAATGCAATACATATAATATTTTGTATGTTCACTTACAATATTAGTATGAGTAGCTCACCTAACTAGCTAAAGATACTTGGATGTACCTATTCTACAGATTATAATCGGACATATCCTAAATTTCAACACGTTACAGATATCCTGTACATGGTGTAGACTAGCTGTAGGGAGTCATCAAGCGTGTAAGTAGGATATTAGAACTAAATAGACAATAAAATATACTTACAATGCAATACATATAATATTTTGTATGTTCACTTACAATATTATGAGTACCTAGCTCACCTAACTAGCTACCAATGGAGGAGTTGCACCTGGGAAAATATTATTAATAAAAGGTCGATTCCTACGTAAAAAGTTGTGAAAAATCCAAATCTGAGGTCAAAACTCCGAAATAATATTATTAATAAAAGGTCAATTCCTACGTAAAAAGTTGTGAAAAATCCAAATCTGAGGTCAAAACTCCGAAAAAGTAACCTTTAAAAGGTCGAAAATTCAATTTTCAATTGCCGTTCTAATGAAAAAGTTCAAAGAGTTGTGACGTCAGATTTCACGTCAAAATGCGCAGAAACGCTTGCGCACTTACACAAACGAAGCGGGAGTCATAAATTATGACGTCATCGCCTACGGGAGCGTATGCCGTGACGTCAAACTTCACGATTTACCGTTATTTTAGAGTCATAAATTATGACGTCATCGCCTACGGGAGCGTATGCCGTGACGTCAAACTTCACGATTTACCGGTATTTTTAAAATCGATTTACATATCTCGGTATCTAGAAGTCGTAGAAAAAAAAAAGAAAAATTCCGTTGGTCCTCATTTTTCCTGCTCTATGACTTTGAAATATCACCCAAGTAAGCGCAACTGATCTATTCTATCAACAGAGGGGCGTATTCAGGGGGTTTTTCTTTCATAGTGTAAAAGCTAGCTAGGCACTATACACAAAGTTCACAGTTGTGCAAAGACAAAAGTCTTTGAGAAACAGGATTCTGATGATTTAAGATGAAGGTATGTACATGCCTACGTACAGGTACACATATGTAACTACATATCTTGTATAGTATACCGCTAGCTAGGCACTATACACAAAGTTCACAGTTGTGCAAAGACAAAAGTCTTTGAGAAACAGGATTCTGATGATTTAAGATGAAGGTACATACCTACGTACAGGTACACATATATGTAACTAACTAACTACATATCTTGTATAGTATACTAAGATGATCTAAAGATTTATCAAATACATAGGGTACATAGTCCAAACACAAACAAAGACTTCACAACATCCAAGATCTTGCCTGCAATGTAAGTATTGCTTATTTCCTTATTACATATACTTCTTCTAGTTCTTCTTCCTCTTTATATTCTTCTTCTTCCTCCTCGTCGGTTCTCATTCATACAAAGGATCGGCTTGCATTGTCTTCTTCTCTCTTCTCTTGTATTCATCACGATTTCATTGGTTACCTAGGGGCCTTGGTTCGCATCCCGGGGCCGGAAGGTTTCCATTTGATCAAAACTGTTTGAGAGACTGTTTGGAAGAGAGAACCAGTGTCCTTATACTAGTCGTTCTCAGTGACCTGTTGAACTCGCTGGGAAAAAGGATCCTTACAGGCCCTCAAAGACCCAATCAAGCCCAAAATCTAAAATGAGCAAAAATTTCCTTTTTATTGAACAGCATGTCCAAATTTCATGAGAATCGATCAATTCGTTTTAAAATGCTCCGTACACAAAAAGTTGAAACTCCCTTCGTTCGTTGAATTGTGTTGCGGTAGCAATTATCCAAGTCTTAACCTCGAATGTTGGATGAAATTCAATTGAGAATTCATTAAGATCTACATCTACATCGAATTCCAATCTGCAATAACGAAAATAATTCCAATCCTCAATATTCAACACCTACAGGTTAGTCGCGGGTAAATTTTTGATTCCAAACGCCTTGGTTTATTGTTGATTCAAAATATTTGATTAGAACCAATTCAAAATATTCGTTTAGAACCAATTCTCCTTCCTACAATAGAAAGGAGTGTTCATTTGGTATGTTAATGTTAAGTGTTAAGGGTACCTAACCTAATTTCAAATCATGTTCAATATGCCTCAGGCATTTGTCATTATTTCTAGTTTTGAATGCCTTGGTCATATACGCACACCCTATGTTAGATAAGCCATCATCAGGACAACTTCCAGATCCAACATCCACCGTGCTAACCATTACAGCACTGAGGTTGCTACCTGACTCATAAATACGAGATAGCATTTCAAAGCTAGCAAGAACCAGGGCCCAACCCTTCTTGCTAAGTTACGAGTAGCTATACAAAGCTTGCCGATTTTCCTATATGAATATTAGTTAGCTCGCACTCAGAGTCATACACACATATGTAATAATACTTTGTCAACTTCTAACTTTAATATCTGACTGAAGAAATGATTTGCAGAGCAGGTTCACGTTGCAGAAATATGATAATCCGCCCCGGGCGGGAATCGAACCCGCGGCCTAGCGCTTACAAGGCAGACGCACTACCAACTAAGCTAACTAGGCTGGCACTAAATACAATTAAAAGTACTTTTAACTCGAGATGTGTTCTCGACCATTAGAGGGTGAAAAGTAAAAGTAATAAGCAGTCGATTTACCTGGAATCCATGATGTTAATACAAGCAGTAAGGTCCATGTTAACATGATGATTACAATGATCAGAACATGAGGTTAGATAACACCAGCTGTGATCTGCTTACATGTTTCCTTCCAATGTAGGTACCACAAAATATGAGAGGTACCTACGAAATACGCCTCCTGATTAATATTAATCCTTTGGGTTAAGTTACTACGGTGAACACACGCCACTGGTTTTGATTAAACCTACCCGATTAACACATTTCTTTTTTGGTTTAGTTAGGTTGAAAATTTTACAACTGAAATTAAAAATGTACCTATTACCTACGCGGTCTTCGAAGTAGGTACCTATAATTAATGAAGGCACCCCTACCCTCGTCAAATGATTGAAAAACAATAACTGACAAGGGAAAAAGTTGCCTATTTAAAAGAAAATACCTCAGCAGGTAAAATAACAGACACTATTGAGAACGGACTGGTAAGTACCAAGTAAGGAAATTTATATGTTGAGGGAAGGGAGATACCCCAAATAAGTACTTACTACGAATACCTATTTGGAAAAAAAGATCGTCTTGTACGTGCAAAATAGGTACATATTATTAGGTAAGAGCTTTTTGAGAAAAATAAATTAATTTTATTTAAACAACTTTTATTTTCTCCATTAAGTTTTTATTTACATCTTCATCTAAGACGTTTATTTGATGGTATTTAATTTTTCACTTGCTCACCAAAATACGGAGAAAAATCTAAACACACAGGGAAGGTCAAAACTGTTAAAAGGTATTTTAGAAGAAAAATAAAATAAATTAATTAATTACCTAATTACCAATATTAAATTATTATTAAAATAATCCACAGGTGAAAAATCGCGTTTATGTAGACTCCCAACACGCGTTCAGTGACGTAAATATTATACGCGGGGTACTCGGAACAGACAGACACAAACCTCAAGATACTGAAGATGAAGATACCAGCAACTTTCACACGGTGTATGCAGCTCAGACCTTGCTGCTGCTGTATTAGAAGAGGGGGTTTCACCATCAATTCAATGAAATATCAATGAGTTCTCTCAAAAAGAGAGCCTATTCAGGGACTTGATACTGATAGGGCCCACACTGAGAAATGTTTGATAAATGTTCTAATGAAACAAGGAGACAAACTAAATGAAAAATCATCATGCTAGACCTTGGAACTGACTACATTCGTTCAATTGCATGAGAAGACAAGAGGTTCAGACCAATTAGTCTGGATAAAAAGCTGTTAAGTACTCACTTTCATAGGATTTTGAAGGTACAGATTCTGAGCAGCTTTCTCAAATTCAACCCAAGATTTTAGATTAGTCATTGTGAAAGTGACACGACTGCTAGAGATCAAGCATGCCTTTGTCACCAAGAATACTAGTTATTAATTAACGTCAAATTAATGGTTAAATGGGTATTACTTAATAATTAAAATTAATTTCAAGTTGATACAACAGTGCATGTTTTTAGCAAATAATTTTTCAAACTTTCGCACTTTCGCTGTTTTGGTTTTGGCTGCTTACGTGTTTTTTTGTGCTCGTTGCTACTTTTGTTTACAGACGATAGACCAATCAAAATGCTCTATTTTATCTTGAGCCAATCAAATCGTTCGAATTTTTTTGTTTCTATTTTACAAAATGACGCGGCGATTTTCAAAATTTAATTGACAAATTTGTGTACTTTTTCGCTTTTATTTCAATTCACCATCAATTCAATGAAATATCAATGAGTTCTCTCAAAAAGAGAGCCTATTCAGGGACTTGATACTGATAGGGCCCACACTGAGACATGTTTGATAAATGTTCGAATGAAACAAGGAGACAAACTAAATGAAAAATCATCATGCTAGACCTTGGAACTGACTACATTCGTTCAATTTCATGAGAAGACAAGAGGTTCAGACCAATTAGTCTGGATAAAAAGCTAGTAAGTACTCACTTTCATAGGATTTTGAAGGTACAGATTCTGAGCAGCTTTCTCAAATTCAACCCAAGATTTTAGATTAGTCATTGTGAAAGTGACACGACTGCTAGAGATCAAGCATGCCTTTGTCACCAAGAATACTAGTTATTAATTAACGTCAAATTAATGGTTAAATGGGTATTACTTAATAATTAAAATTAATTTCAAGTTGATACAACAGTGCATGTTTTTAGCAAATAATTTTTCAAACTTTCGCACTTTCGCTGTTTTGGTTTTGGCTGCTTACGTGTTTTTTTGTGCTCGTTGCTACTTTTGTTTACAGACGATAGACCAATCAAAATGCTCTATTTTATCTTGAGCCAATCAAATCGTTCGAATTTTTTTGTTTCTATTTTACAAAATGACGCGGCGATTTTCAAAATTTAATTGACAAATTTGTGTACTTTTTCGCTTTTATTTCAATTTTTTTATCACTTTTCGGTTGAAAAGAGTTTAAAAGTCCTTCAAAATGTCTATTCTACTAAAGAATAACAGAACGTTTAATATATCATCACACCTTTTGCTGATAACTCGAGGATTGACATCAAAATCTCCACCGAGAGGTGGTGCTCCTAAAACCAAAGGTTAGATAATTTCCCATTTATGTAACTAGTAGGCACTTATTGAAATATTGGTAACGTTTTCTCATAAAAATGTCGTTATTTACTGACTGGTCATGAGATATGAACAGCCTAAAATTATGATAAAACACCATAGTGAATAAATCTTTATCAAAATGCTTCACATTTTTTTTTTTTTTTATTATTATTATTTTTAGCCACCTAATACCTATCTACTTACCTACACATAACCTTTTATCAGCAAAATTGAAAAAATGACCTTTTACCAACTAATAGAGGCCCTTTCCATGAATCACTTAGCACTACAAACTTGACAATCTGCAATGCAAAATAATAATAATAATAATAATAATAATAATAATAATGAAAAAAAAAAATTCTAGAGAATAGATACAACAGACAATGCTTATACTTACCTATTTTTTTAAATTAAATATCAAGTAAATTGTGTCATGCTTACAGGATCCAAGAGTTCTAGATGCCATGTTACCATATCTGACAAATGCCTATGGTAATCCTCACTCGAGAACTCATGCATACGGCTGGGAAAGTGAGAAAGCTGTAGAAGATGCCAGACAAGAAATAGCTACTTTAATCAACTGTGATCCCAAAGAGATAATTTTCACATCTGGAGCCACAGAGTCCATAATAATAATAATAATAATAATAATGAAAAAAAAAAATTCTAGAGAATAGATACAACAGACAATGCTTATACTTACCTATTTTTTTAAATTAAATATCAAGTAAATTGTGTCATGCTTACAGGATCCAAGAGTTCTAGATGCCATGTTACCATATCTGACAAATGCCTATGGTAATCCTCACTCGAGAACTCATGCATACGGCTGGGAAAGTGAGAAAGCTGTAGAAGATGCCAGACAAGAAATAGCTACTTTAATCAACTGTGATCCCAAAGAGATAATTTTCACATCTGGAGCTACAGAGTCCAATAACATTGCTGTCAAAGGAGTGGCCAGGTTTTATAAAGAAAAGAAGAAACATGTGATAACCACACAAACGGTGAGTGTTTAGCTAATACCTGCCTTGATGGTGTAGTGGTTAAGACACTCATCTGATAAATAGGAGGACTTGGGTTCAATCCCAGTGAAAGAATGGAATTTTATCCTCAGTTTATTTTGAGGATTTGACCAAAATAATAGTAGTAGTGTAAGAGGGAACTGTAACTGCTGAGGTCTTATCATTCCGAAAGCATAGAGAAGGAAAACAGGATAGTGGTTAAGACACTCATCTGATAAATAGGAGGACTTGGGTTCAATCCCAGTGAAAGAATGGAATTTTATCCTCAGTTTATTTTGAGGTTTTGACCAAAATAATAGTAGTAGTGTAAGAGGGAACTGTAACTGCTGAGGTCTTATCGTTCCGAAAGCATAAAACAGGATAGGAAAAAGGTATTATTAATTAATTTATTTAATTTTGACATCCTTTGTAAATACTTTTTACTTAAGTTATATATAGGAATGGATACTTACGAGTAGGTTTTTATATCCCGACTCGGAGTTTCGTCTATTTCATAGACATTTTCAAGGGAAACTGAGTGTAGGTGTTGTTGTTGTTGCTGATAGTGACAGTGGTGGGGGTGTAGACTACTCGTAAGTATCCATTTCTATATATAACTTAAGTAAAAAGGAAAAAGGTAACCGTTCCGAGAACGAACCTGATCTGTATATCATAAAATCCGCCGCGGGCGTGAATCGACCTCGGGACCAAGGCACTTACAAGATAAGACAGACGCGCTACCCTGCAAGTCAACTAGACTGGCTATTTCTTTCCTTATCATAATTTATTTTCTATTATTTCCACAGGAACACAAATGTGTGCTAGATTCATGTCGTATTCTGGAAGGAGAAGGATTCAATGTAACTTATCTGCCTGTCGGTAGCAATGGTATTATTAGTCTGGAAGATCTGGAGAAAGCTATCACACCAGAGACATCTCTAGTATCTATCATGACAGTGAATAATGAGATTGGAGTCAAGCAACCTGTTAAGGAAATAGGTCAGTATTAAGCTACTCAGTAATATTATACCTACAGGAAGCCACCAAAAAGACTGGCCATGAAGCTTACCATCAGTACTTTTCACGTACAATACCAGTGCAAACAAAAGTACCAAGTTTTTCATTATTCAAAGGACGCAAATAGGTCAGTATTAAGCTACTCAGTAATATTATACCTACAGGAAGCGACCAAAAAGACTGGCCATGAAGCTTACCATCAGTACTTTTCACGTACAATACCAGTGCAAAGAAAAGTACCTAGTTTTTCATTATTCAAAGGACGCACGTTAGGATATTTGGTTGATGGAAAAAAAAAAGCTGAATATATCAGTAATGGTCGTTTGTTAAATAAATATGTACATCGTGCTTGCCCGCCTCTGTGGCCAAGGGCCAAGTGGAGTTAAGATCATTGACTCTCAACCCGTAGGTACTGGGTTCCAATCCTGGCCAGGGCGGAAATTTTCTTACCTAACTTTTTAAAAAAAAAAAAAAAAAAAAAAAAGGACGCACGTTAGGATATTTGGTTGATGGAAAAAAAGCTGAATATATCAGTAATGGTGGTTTGTTAAATAAATATGTACATTGTGCTTGCCCGCCTCTGTGGCCAAGTGGAGTTAAGATCACTGACTCTCAATCCGTAGATACTGGGTTCGAATCTCGGCCAGGGTGGAAATTTTCTTACCTAACTCCACCAAAAAGACTGGCCATGAAGCTTACCATCAGTACTTTTCACGTACAATACCAGTGCAAACAAAAGTACCAAGTTTTTCATTATTTGAACGACGCACGTTAGGATATTTGGTTGATGGAAAAAAAAAGCTGAATATATCAGTAATGGTCGTTTGTTGAATAAATATGTACATCGTGCTTGCCCGCCTCTGTGGCCAAGGGCCAAGTCGAGTTAAGATCATTGACTCTCAACCCGTAGATACTGGGTTCCAATCCCGGCCAGGGCGGAAATTTTCTTACCTAACTTTTCATTTCCGCGATAGGTGTGGATGTAAAAGGTTTTATTGTTATAATTTGATTTGATTGCCATATTTTTGTTACTACAGGGTTATGACTTTTCCGGTCACACATCTGAGTCGTGAGCTTTTTTACGGAAACAAATCCCAGGACATGAGTGAAGAATTTTCTTGTTCAGTATGTGGAGAATGTCCTCTCCAGCATGTTGAGAATTTTCTTCAGCAGGTTGAATCCCTTTATACCACGTTAACAAAGTCACGAAATTGTTGTACATGTGTTGTACAACCGTATGAAGTACGGAAATCCCAATACGTGATGGAGAACTTGTGAATGTGATAGTTTTGGTAAACACACAACCACACAACACATTTCCCTCCTGCTTCTGTAATGAATTCAGTCAACATTCCTATCTGTTACCAAGTTAAGCATGGAATTTCTTATGGTCACTTCTCGCATTCCTGTCGATCTGATGTCTTACAACATTTTTTGTTCCTTTGAATTGAATCTCTTAATTAATAAGAACTGATACGCGTTTGACCAATTATTCAATCACGATTTGGAAGGATCGATTTATCGTTTGGCTGAACTAGGGTCATGGAGCTTTCGGGTAACTTTGGGCGAAGAGGGGGTCAGACTTCAACAGCAATAAAAAGTCGCGGAGTGTGAACAAGCTGTGAGATGGAATTCGTTTGGACTCGGAGTATTCCTACAATGATCCGATGACCCAGATCAGACCATCAGCAGAACTATTGGTGAAGTCCTCATCCTTTCAATTGAAACCAAAGTCAAAGTCGCGCAAGATACGACTGTCTGTGTCTGATTCTTAGGCCAGCAACTCACTATCAGGTAGACCTGTCGTCAGGTCTACCTGATAATGTGTGTGCTAATCAAGTATCAGGTAGACCTGACAGACCGACCTTTTCAGCCGTACCTACCTGATAGTGGTTGGCCTTACAGAATTCTACTCACAGCCTCAACAAATACTTCAAGTTTAATTCAAATTCTTCGCCCAAAACTCTGCACGTCTTACGGTTTCACAAGAAATGTCTCGCCAGAGGTGGAAATAAGAGTCATGAACAATCCTCTCCTCATACACAAGTTACTTCTTATTCTTGGTGAACAGTTGCTGATCCTCTGATGTAGAAAAGTTCCTTTAAAATTTCGGACCTTCCGTTCTTCCGACTTTTGACGTGGAGATTGTTGAAGTGTTTGAGACTCTTTTAAACATCGCTTGGGTGTCGGTCGGGCTGTCCAGAGAAGTCCAAAAATTAAAGACTCTTTGTTTCCCTTTCCCAGAGAACAAAGTCCTTCAAAAACGTGAAAAAATTCAAGTGCTAAAAGTCCACAAGGGATGTAGAAACCTTTTCGTCTCCGGAACCTTTGATCTGGTCGAGAGGGAGCCCTTGTCTCGTACAGTTTCAAGTCCCCTCGAGTCTCCCCCCTATTGAAAGTCTCCAGAACCAAAGCACTCACGCACTTGATTCGCTCTCAAGTCTCAGACTCTGAAGTTCAACTCAGTCCTGAGCTCGGCTGCTCGGCACACATCACCTTGCCCCCAGTATAAGCTTTATCTCGCGAGTGTTATTCGTTCTCCTTATATTGGATTTAATGTTGAAATTTATAGACGAACCCCGCGCGTAACTGTGAACATCTGGGATTGTTTTGGTGGAAATTTTCGTGTTTTCCCTGGAAAATTGTGTGTTTTTCGTTTCAATTTGAATTGTACGTGGCAAAAATTTATGTTTGCCCGCATTCAATTTTACGCGGTGTGCTTATTTATTCGGGGTTTTTGCCGAAAAGATTCCCCCGAGTGTGATATTCCTTTTGTTTAGTGCTTGATTTTTTTTCAATATGTTTGTTGTTTAACTGCAATAAGTAAATATACCTTTATGATTTCAATTTTCATCGTATGAGGAAATAGATATTGAAATTTCTCTAACGTAATTCCGCGGTGTGCTTATTTATTCGGGGTTTTTGCCGAAAAGATTCCCCCGAGTGTGATATTCCTTTTGTTTAGTGCTTGATTTTTTTTTTTCAATATGTTTGTTGTTTAACTGCAATAAGTAAATATACCTTTATGATTTCAATTTTTATCGTATGAGGAAATAGATATTGAAATTTCTCTAACGTATTAAATTATGTTCTTGCTTTAGAAATTTAATGTAGGTGCTTACTGCTTACAGAAGTGTTTCGTACTTTTAAACACCTGCATATTAATGATAATAGGTATTATGAAAAGCTTTAGATTTGCGAATAGAGGATTATGATAATGTTCAGAAATGCGACGACGCGACGCTGTGCGACAGACGGAAAACTTATTCGGATTTAGAAATTAGTGTCAATCTTCCGAGGCGTTTTCAAATGTGATTATCGTTTTGGAACTTGTGAGGATTCTCTTAAAGGATTTCTAACTTTTCATACCTGTGTAAAAACGTTTTCTTTCAAGATGTCTCTTGCACCGTCTAATAATCTGGTCATGAAACCTCCTCCCTTACCTCCGAAGAAAATCATTCGTAGTGCCGCTCACATGAACTTGCCTATCAATCTGAACAACTTCCCTCCCCCTAGTCCTACATTGTCCTCACCTGACAGGACCTTCAATGGAATCACAGCCTTTGAACATTACGATCCACAAAGTCCGAAAATCGAACCCAAAAAGCACATTCATATTTGCAAGAAACACCGAGCGCAGAATAAAGATAGCGAAATTCTAGTCATAGAGGACAATGTAGATTCGAACGAGTCTAACTGTTTAGAACAGAAATCCATTCCGGTAACGAATCCGAAAATGTGCAAACGATTGGCGAAAATCAAACCCATGATGAAAAGTGATCAGAATGAAGTTTGTCGGAAATGTCTGAAGTGTTGGAAGTGTATGATCAGTCTGCGCGCTGCTTAAGTATTGGCAACTCAATAGTTGAGCAGTTCGTCCAATAAACGATTGATTTATACATATGTATATATAAACATATATATTAGGTTAGGTATTCTCGAGTATTTGAAAGTTCGTAACAGCGGAGGTTTCATCGTCCCGACATCGAAGTGGGGAGGAATCAAAGAGAGGATAGGAGAAAGCCAGCCGATAAAGTTCGCCCCGTGCAGGGAGGGCAGGCTACCTCCTAAGCTACTCGCATTCAAACGAGTCTAACTGTTTAGAACAGAAATCCATTCCGGTAACGAATCCGAAAATGTGCAAACGATTGGCGAAAATCAAACCCATTATGAAAAGTGATCAGAATGAAATCAACGATTTCGCAGAATCGAATCATGCCGATCTTAAAAACAGGTTGATCAGTGAAATCAAAAACTTAAACAGTGGTGATAAAAATGTGATATTTCCTGACAAAAGCTCATTGGACCAAACGTCAGCTTACGAGAATATTGAGAGCAAACATTTGAGCAAATTAACTTTTTCTTCTAATTCTGATATGTCTAGTTCTTTTTGTAATGGTGAAACACAACAAGTGCCTAGCAAAGCAGTTCGACGGAATAGCTTCAACGGAACGAGATAAATCGATTAAAAAAATGCCGGTAAATCGTGAACTTTGACGTCACGGCATACGCTCCCGTACACGATGACGTCACATCAAATATCCCGAGTGCAGTTCTTTCTGCTCCTCTGCTAACGCGCTTGCATAGTGGCGCTACCTAGTGAACAAAAATAGCAACTGCGTTAAGTCTGACGTCACAAATCTTTGAACTCTTTCATTATAAAAATTGATTTTTCGACCTTTTACGGTTATTTTTTCGGAGTTTTGACCTCAGATTTGGATTTTCCCCAACTTTTTACATAGGAATCGACCATTTATTTATAATTTTTACCCATTTGCAACTCCTCCATTAGTCTGGCAAAAGTATGTAGATACTTTCGGCATTTGTTTGAAAGTTCGTCCTCCTAGAGGCACGGAGGTTGTAAGAGGAATGGTTTGGCGTTCGGCCTAAACTGACCTATCATGTCAACAGCATCATAGAACTTTCATATTCCTGCTCAGACGTGCGACAAGAGACATAATACACGGAACTAGCAAAGCAGTTCGACGGAATAGCTTCAACGGAACTCAGAATGAACAACCTGTGACGGAAAAAACAAAGCGGAAGAATAGTTTTAACGAATTGAAAAACGTTTTGAAATTTGGTGACATAATACTTCCCATTTAGGTGCTGGGTCATCCCGACGAGAACACCAGAAAGTAACCCGTTGAAATATTTGCAATCGAAAAACGAGGTGCAAATTTTTGTCGATGGTGGGATTCGAACTCGGGACCTTCTGCATGGCAAGCAAGCGCGTTACCACTGATGCAATCGAAAAACGAGTACAAATTTTTGTCGATGGTGGGATTCGAACTCGGGACCTTCTGCATGGCAAGCAAGCGCGTTACCACTGGGCTAACTGTGCATTAAAAGACTCGTAAACAAAACTGAAGAGTCTGAAGACTTCGTTTGTTGCACTTTGTCGTTTTCTGCTTGTCACCCCGGTGCTTCGTGACAAGTTTATCACAACTTTCAAGAGGAATGTCATAAAGAAATTCACTGCGAGCTCCAATGGAGTGTCGTGTTAACACGTTATTTAAAATTCATAAAGTTCTTAACGACAGTATAGTAGTTCCAGCCAAAGATGATGGCAGGATATGTCAGAAGTTCCCTAACTTGTCCATCTATAGACACGTTTTTCGTCTCTCGACACGTTATTTAAAATTCATAAAGTTCTTAACGACAGTATAGTAGTTCCAGCCAAAGATGATGGCAGGATATGTCAGAAGTTCCCTAACGTGTGTGGAAACTGTCCATCTATAGACACGTTTTTCGTCTCTCGTGCTCAAGAACGATACTATTTTATTTCCATCCAAAGGTGGCAAGATTGGGAATTTTGAAACTTGTGTGTAAACTCTTCGTACATTCATAGTCATACCTTGTTCTTCGTCTTTTGTGTTCAGAACGACACTAAACGAGTATTATTTCCATCCAAAAGTGACGGAATTTGTTGGGAATCATAGAACTTGTGGATCCCTTGTTCTTTTTTCTTCTTTCGTATCCAGACTTAGCTTTTATGGCAAATTTTGAACTTGGGTTTGTTGATAAATCCCCTGGTCCTCCACCCGGATCGGGTTCTTTTTTAGGGTTAATAACAACAAACAAAATATGTATCACTTTCAATCAAATCGCATTTTGAAGGTCGCTTGACATCATACTAACATACTAAATGCAAATTTACATATGGGGAAGTACCAAGAAATATTTGTACTATATATCAAGACAAGCTTACTAACCCTGCTCAATATGGACAGGTAAATCACTGATCGATTCAGCAGAGAATAACAACAAACAAAATATGTATCACTTTCAATCAAATCGCATTTTGAAGGTCGCTTGACATCATACTAACATACTAAATGCAAATTAACATATGGGGAAGTACCAAGAAATATTTGTACTATTTATCAAGACAAGCTTACTAACCCTGCTCAATATGGACAGGTAAATCACTGATTGATTCAGCAGACGATTGATTTGCAAATTTGCATAAGTTCGCCAATATTGATTTTAGTGACGCCAAACGAGCGGCTTGCTTCAAACCTTATAACTTAACTTATGCTAATATGCGTTACGTTATCGCCAATATCCTATCATGTTTATTCTTAAGGCCGCTACACACTAGTCCATTTAGTTTCAGTTCATTGTCCATTTAGTTTCAGTTCATTGTCCCTGGTCCAAATGGATTCGAATCACTTTGTACAAATGAGTTCACCAATAATGTGCATGGTGTTCTTTGCATAAATTCATCAATATTGATTCTACATAATGGTGTCCACATGGCTTGCTTCAAACCTTATAACTTAACTTATGCTAATATGCGTTACGTTATCGCCAATATCCTATCATGTTTATTCTTAAGGCCGCTATACACTGGTCCATTTAGTTTCAGTCCATTGTCCCTGGTCCAAATGGATTCGAATCACTTTGCACAAATGAGTTCACCAATATGTGCATGGTGTTCTTTGCATAAATTCACCAATATTGATTCTACATAATGGTGTCCACACATGACTAGTCTATCGATAAATCCACCAAATATTTCAGTAAAAACTCTCCAGTCAGTTCATTTGTAGCTCACTTTACATAGATCGCAAATTGCCATTTTGGTTTTCGAAGTCGTGTGTAGCCACCTTGACAAAAATGTTTTTTCACTACAGATTTTCCTCTTTGCACTTAACTGTTCTACACATAGGTCAGAAATTGTTATTTGGTTTTTGAAGTCGTGTGTAGGCATCTTTAATGTAAATTTGATTACTTTTTTGTTTCTTTAAATCCGTTCGGACCGATGCTCAAGGTTGCTCAGTAAGGTGTTTTTGGGGTCTCTCTCTGTGACTCGTTTGACCATGAACAGATTTAAGTGTGTCATTTCTCGTGTATTTCTTTTGTTGTTTCTGCGATGGTCTTGTCCTCCTTCTGCTTCGCCCACTTGGATATTGTTCTGGCCCATCTGTCCATCCACTATATTCTTTTCTATGTACTATAGTTGAGAGTTGTGCAGTTTTTATGAAACAAAGAGCGGATTACGGACGATTAAAGGATTAAGAGATTCGATTTCAAGTTTCTATAAACCCACCTCAGTGTTCTAGTGGTTAGCGCGGTGGATTTCTGGAGGTTGGTGGGTCGAATCCAAGTCATAAAAGTTATCTAGGTGTATTGCAGCTATTTCATTCCTTACAAGGGGAAAAATATCCTTTCTTGCCTCCCATCCTTTCCACCCATACATTTCTTAAGAACCCCTATTTCCAATGTTTTCTGTACTTTTTTCAAACAACTTTACTTCTTGTAATTGACTCACCCTCTTACGTACTTCTCAAATGATGCCGTCTTTCATTTCATGAACTGAATGGGAGACGGTCAACATATTTCAAATTGACTCCCCTGATAAAGTACAGTGCTTGTAAGGTTTCTATTGATATTGGTATAGTCTATTGATACCGCTAATTTACAATACTGGATACTTTGCAAATTTTGCAATATTGCGCCAGGGAAGTCCCCCCTCATCTTCTTCCTTTGTGTTCGTACACCGTCTGTGTTTCTATATATTTCTATTGTTTCTCAGGAAGTTAATTTAAATTGAATTCGAATTTCAAAGCTTGGTTAAGGCTTCTTTGTGCGGAAGCTGCTTCTTTCAAGTTCAAGAAACTCAAACATTCTTCCTTTGTATGTGGGTGGTAAAATGCCGCATGCCGGCAAGAAATATTTCGCCGGCGGCGGGCCTTTCTATGGCTTTTTGAAGGAAATACAGTCCTTATAACACTTTGTCTTTTTGGCTTGAATAAACTTTGGAAACGGCATTTTTGGCTTGGATTTCCAGTTCCTTAGAGCTTGAAACTCTTAAAAGTAGGAATTTCCGTTCTGAAAACCTACTTTAAACATGTGTAATCCTCAGGTCTCGTTTTCCCTAGCCTCTAAGAAGGTCGTTTTCCCGTTTAGACACGAGAGCTTTGAATACTTGTAAGCCTTTTTATTTGTCCCGTATCCTAGATCTTTTTTCCGTTTTGGATCTAGAGCTTTCAACAGGTGTAAGTTCTCTGTAAGCCTATTTCTAGGTCTTGCCTTCTAAATATTTTTAATAAATAAATAAGTTGTCGCGTGGGCAGACCACTATCTCATGGCGCCAATGCATTACGCTGTGTTGCCCTTATAAATTGCCTTGTTCTACAACCTATCCAGTCCGTATCAAGATCCAATCGTTTTTTGTTGCCTAGTACCTGGGTACTATAAGAAAAGGAAAAAAATGTTTCTCAAGATGAGTAATGATCGTTGAGAAACTGTCCGGGAAGGTCATGTGCTAGAGGTTGAAAAAGAAATAAATAGAAGAAGGAAAAGAAAGAAGAAAATGACGACGATGAAGAATAAGAAGGAAAAGAAAAGACGATGATAAAAAATAAGAAGGAAATAAAGAACAAGAAGAGAGAAGAAAATGACGACTAAAAGGAAAAGAACAAGAAGGAGGAAAGAAAATAGAAGTAGAAGAAAAAGGAAGTCTTCGCTCAGGGCAAAAACGGTTTTAGAAATTTTCTGAATCTCCAAAAATCCTGGTTTGGAAAAAGACCTGTTTTGGGAACCTCTCTTCTCCTTCTCAGATAATGAGTATAATGAAATTAATGACAATCACAATATTAGTGCACAGTTACAAATCCGAGTTAATTAATTATGTAACCTCATCTGAAAATTGTAACCTTGACATTTTCAGACATGAAAGAGATCTCAGATTGACCTCAGAAACGTCATTTATGTCCTTTTGTTTATTTCTTTGACTTTCATTTACAATGCTAATCACTGAATGCACGCACTTCTTTGTCAATCTCTTTAATCAGCGAACCTCTTTGGATTAATTTCGGGTATAGCCACAAATACTGCCACATGCCGACCAATGAATGTTTATCACGAAACGAAACCTCTATGTAAACTTGACCGTGAATCATTCGTCCAATCATTCCACAAAAATTCCTTTCCTGGTAATCTCGAACAATGTGCCCGCCTAGTTAGCCTGGAAGGTAGGTAGGTCGCGGAGTCGCGGGTTCGATTCCCGGCCGCAGCGGACTTTATTCAGATGAGATTCGTTCTCGGAACGGCTGGGTTTCTCCTTTCCTCCTTCTTTCTTCGATATCGGGACGATGAGACATCCGTTGTTACTTACTTGTTACAGTTCCCTATCCGTTGTTACAGGTTTGATACATCTTAAAAAAATATCTACCAATAAATTAACTCCACAGTAAAGAAATTTGCATCTAAATATCTTAATAATTTAAGAGAATATTGTATCTAAATACCTTAATCATTTCAGTCGAGATTATACCGCTATGCGCATTTATATGTCATAGCTACTCATTTTCCTCACGAGGCTGAGTGGGCCCCGCAACAGCCAGTCACGGAATCAATCATTCTTCTAAATATTTGCCTTCTAAATATTTTTCCGCACTGAAAATAAATCCCCAGATGTGTGTAAGCCTTTTTCTAGGTCCGTTTCCTAGATTATTCAACTCTAGGTCCCGTCTAGCGTCTCTTAGAATCTTTTCCCGCTTTAGAATCTAGATCTCCGAATACGCTCTCTCGAGCTCAAGAACGATACTATTTTATTTCCATCCAAAGGTGGCAAGATTGGGAATTTTGAAACTTGTGTGTAAACTCTTCGTATATTCATAGTCATACCTTGTTCTTCGTCTTTTGTGTTCAGAACGACACTATACGAGGAGTTCTTCAATGGCCACAGTGTAGAATGCCACTGAATGTTTTGAATTTGAACTCTTGTTTCTTTGAATAAAATATACTTTCAGACATATTTAGTTGGAAACAGTATAATAACTAATAAGTATTTACGTATATGGCTTTAAACATATTTCCAGATATGTTTTGTAGATAACCTGTGTCAATATGTTTCAGAGAAGACTTTGTTGATGGGTCTTCTTCTCATACAAAGTAATGGATGGTTAGGTAGGAAATTTTTATTTCAAAAGCTGCCCGTAATACCAGCTCCAAAATGTGATGTCTATACATGGAAGATATAGCAAGTCTTTATCTATCACTTGTTCTATTAGTACAGCAGCGCCTTTTAACCTACCCAAGTTACTAGATGTAGTGTCACAGCATAGAGCAACTGTTTTGTTAAGTAAATCCCGATTCAAAGAAGTAGGTATTAGATTTATTTCATAGATGCATAGATTGAATATTAATAGTCCTGAAGCTACAGTACTGAATCAATAATTGTATTATCTATAAATAATTGGCACCTACATACTTACATTACTTACAGTAGGTATATTAGGTAGGTACCAAGATATTTCCTAATGGAATACAATATTTACTGCACAGAATAGGTTGTAAACTTATATTGGTGTTCAATGGAATGCCCAAATCATGAGTTTAAGAGTCCCACTGAATGATTTGGTTATGAGTTACAACTGTGCAGTACCTGTTCAACTGATGTATTTCTGGTTCGGATTACCCGTGTGCTTCTGATGTAGTAGTTATGGGTGCACTCAGTCTTGTGGAGTCTCCTAGGGTGAGAACAAGTGAAGAGGCGTAGAGGTCACTTCCTACACACTTGCAGGCCAAGTTTAACCCTTACTGGAGTGAGGGAAAACTTTAAGGCCGTTGAGCATGTCGACAGCGATGTCCGATCGAGCTGAAACTTTTTAGGTAGTGTTTTCTCACTAAATGGAACTGGAAATCGAGTGATATTCAAGACTTTTCCAAGATTTTTTTCCCACCTCTATAGCTAAGGGCCAGTCTAGTGTACACTCGTTGAAAATATGTGACTTTATCAAGTTCCATGAAGAACATTACACTTGACAATTCGCACTTGTAGCTATTACGAAATATTACAGAAAAAACCTTTAGAAGAAATTGCATAACATTTTATAATACTGGCTCACAGACAGGTATAATAATAGTCAGTATTCTGTGACGTCCATATTGCGAAATGTGAAATGAAACTTTCAATTACGAAATATTACAGAAAAAACCTTTAGAAGAAATTGCATAACATTTTATAATACTGGCTCACAGACAGGTATAATAATAGTCAGTTTTCTGTGACGTCCATATCGCGAAATGTGAAATGAAACTTTCGAAAAGTTGCGTTCAGGAACGCAGCCCAGAACATTGGATGTATTCTTTTTCCATTTCCCCCCACAGAAAAATGTCCGTCCTTGTAGAAACCTTGATTAAATCATCTAACTTGGGGCCGAACTTACCAAAATGTGATAACTTGATTACGAGTATCAAAAAATTTGATTATCTTCATAGTGCCTTCATAAAATTCCTCATTGTACCTATGTTGAGCTGATATTGTCCTGGTGGTATATGATCAGTGGTACAAGTCTTCAGGCCCATCTTACAGGATTTTCATCTTGACAATTTTGTGTGACGTTAGGTCGCGGGTTCGATTCCTGCCTTGGCCGAACTTTGTTATAAGGTTCGTTCTTGGAACGGTTGGCTTTCTCCTATCCTGTCCTCTTTTTGATTTCGGGACGATAAGACCTCCTTTGTTACAGTTTGCTCTATCAAATCTATTTATTTTATCTATTTTCAATCAATATGAAATTTTCTGTTGCTTGGTTCTTCAGTGTTTTTCGACTGTAGCCTGTAGCCCTTAGTTCCATATGTTCGACTATTAGGCCCACTGACATGTACTTTGTGTTTGTACCATGTATTTTCTTTACTATCGTAGGTGTGAGTGGTATGACGCCGTGTTTGTAGAATTTTCTTCTGGAACAAATTTGCTCATACAATCGCCAAGCACAGCATTCAAGAAAAGTCTTGAAAAATTCCTCAGTAATTAATGTTATTTCCATGTTAAATGCAGTTGAATTGAAAGAGACAGCCCAGCTTTGCTGTTTGAGCTCCCGAGGCTATTTACAGTATTAACTGTTCACTGTTGTTTCTCTTGGTATATTAGACTCCTTAAATTAAAAGACAGGATGTAGATTATTGTAGATACTGTAGCAACCAAACTACATTTAACACTACAACAAATCCAACAACCAAAGCAAATCAAACTACTTGCTGCAGACCGAAGAATTCCCCTGACGACTACCACCTACAGACACGTCCCATCTACCAACCGTCCGTATATTTAACATTCCTTCTAGTTAGAGATATAAAAGATATGCCAGGGCAACAAGTTGTTTCCTATGGGTTTGAAGAAAAAAAGTTCGAAGTAATTTCGTTGTCGCGTGGGCAGACCACTATCTCATGGCGCCAATGCATTACGCTGTGTTGCCCTTATAAATTGCCTTGTTCTACAACCTATCCAATCCGTATCAAGATCCAATCGCTTTTTGTTGCCTAGTACCTAGGTATTATAAGAAAAGGGAAAAAAAATGTTTCTCAAGATGAGTAATGATCGTTGAGAAACTGCCCGGGAAGGTCATGTGCTAGAGGTTGAAAAAGAAATAAATAGAAGAAGGAAAAGAAAGAAGAAAATGACGACGATGAAGAATAAGAAGGAAAAGAAAAGACGATGATAAAAAATAAGAAGGAAATAAAGAACAAGAAGAAAGAAAGAAAATAGAAGTAGAAGAAAAAGGAAGTCTTCGCTCAGGGCAAAAACGGTTTTAGAAATTTTCTGAATCTCCAAAAATCCTGGTTTGGAAAAAGACCTGTTTTGGGAACCTCTCTTCTCCTTCTTAGAAAATGAGTATAATGAAATTAATGACAATCACAATATTAGTGCACAGTTACAAATAAGAGTAATTAATTATGCAACCTCATCTGAAAATTGTAACCTTGACATTTTCAGACATGAAAGAGATCTCAGATTGACCTCAGAAACGTCATTTATGTTCTTTTGTTTATTTGACTTTCATTTACAATGCTAATCACTGAATGCACTTCTTTGTCAATCTCTTTAATCAGCGAACCTCTTTGGATTTCGGGTAGCCACATGCCGACCAATGAATGTTATCACGAAACGAAACCTCTATGTAAACTTGACCGTGAATCTTTCGTCCAATCATTCCAAACAAATTCCTTTCCTGGTAATCTCCAACAATGTGCCCGCCTAGTTAGCCTGAAAGGTAGGTAGGTCGCGGGTTCGATTCCCGGTTCAACATTATTACTATAGCCCTTTATCATTATTACTATAGTTATTAATACCCTATTGATATCATCACTAACCCCATTCAAAGATAAGGTTAATAGAGATACTCGTTATGTTGCTAACTAATGTTTTGTTTGGGGATCTTCTAATAGAAACCATGTTGTCGTTTCATATAGGTTGTATTTTATGGTCTGGATATTTCATATCTTCTGCATTTCCACGTCCACTATCTACCTCATTTACTTTTTGATGAGAAATACTTGTATGAATGGGTTGAATTCCATGTTTTCCAAAGACTTTTTTTCCATTTTCCATTCTGTACTAAACTTCACCGTCACATGATCATATCGATCATGTCATGACATTCATGACATTGTATGAGGCCTCTTGGCCATTGAATTCATTGAAAGAACGAAGGAACTTCCAGATTTTAACTCGAAATTATTCAATGAATTTGTGTGATTCTTTCGTGATCTGTATGTACTTCTATTGATCCCCAGTTCACTGATCTACTGCCAATAACATTGTATGGTTTGCAGTGTGTGGGTTTTACTGATGAGTACTGTTACAAAACTAATACACCCTCACAATAATCACAATCACGGTACTACTTATTCTAACAGAAGAATAAGACAGTGACATATTAGTATAATTTTGAAAATACCATCAAACTCTACACTTTAGAATGTGTGCTCATCTGCTCATTAAGTGTTGGTGATAATTACCCTAACCTATCGACTATCGAGTGTTGTCAATGATCAGCCGAAATGTGATAAACTAATTGACTTATGCTGTATGTCGTTCAGGTTATCTGATGCCACTTCGGGCTCTAACGAGACTTTTCTCGCAGAAAAGGGGTATGCAAAATGCGATCAATTTGAGCTGCATACAGGGATTCTCTGTGGCTCAATAAATCACCCCCCTAAGTTATTTGGTACGTTACCGTTTGATCACCCTGTACAGGTATTAACCGATAAGTTACAATGTTGCTGTGTCTTATTACACGTAAGTATATAGGTACATATAGCAGATAGCGTTATTTGGTACGTTACCGTTTGATCACCCTGTACAGGTATTAACCGATAAGTTACAATGTTGCTGTGTCTTATTACACGTAAGTATAGGTACATATAGCAGATAGGTTATAGCAAGTTACTAATCATATAGAGGCACTCCTTAACAATATAGTCTTGCACTCCGCACTCCACGGTACAAAGGAACAGCGAGGTTAATTAACAAGACTCCTATCTATCCTCATTGGGGGGTTCTATAATATGCCACTCCTCAGGTTACGAACCCAGTACTCTGCACCGCTAGGACCTGCCAACCAGCCCGGGAGTGCTGTAGTCTGTGTCTTTTAGATTGAGAAGTTTTCAGGTTCAAAAGATGAGAAAGCGAGATGTATCAAGTATTATTATTTTCAACTTCAACACAGTAATAAAACATAATTATACTGATTATTATTATTATTATTTTAAGAGTTTTGATAGAGGGAACTGCAACTGGTAAGGTCTTATCGTTCCGAAATCGAAGAGAGAACGAGGACAGGATAAGAGAAAGCCAGCCGTTCTGAGAACGAACATTATCTGTTCAGGATAAAATCTGCCCCGGGCGGAAGTCGAAGGCAGACGCGATGTTCGATTCCTCCTCGAGGCGCACTTTATCCTATACAGATGGGATTCGCGAACTGTAACTGCTGTGGTCTTATCGTCCCGAAATCGAAGAGAGAAGGAAGACAGGGAAAGAAGGAAAAACATAGCAGACCATCAGCTATGGACCAGGATCGTAAACACTCGGATAATTATGCAAATGAGATGGGCATTCCGCCAGCCGATAGATTACAGAGGACAAAACCTACTTATCAGCAATTAGTAACAGAGCTCCGCGTTGTAGGAGGCTAACTGAAGGCGACATCCATATTATGGATTCCATAATACACAACTGAGAGAGTATAGAAGGCAACATCCCATAATATACGGTTTGCCCAGCGCTTGGCATGCAGAAGGTTACGGGTTTGATGCCCACCATCGAAAAGGAAAAAGTTAACGTTCTGTGTTGTAGGAGGCTAACTGAAGGCGACATCCATATTATGGATTCCATAAGACACAGCTGCTAGCTGGGAGGGTGTAATAACGTAGAAGGACATTATGTAGTGGCGTAGCGTGTATGTATGGCGTGTATGGCGGCCATACAACTCAAAAGTTCACTCTAATGCCCATAAATATGAATGGCATGTAGGTACTGTGATGGGACTTGGTAGACCTGTGCATGAGCCCAACACGCCCTACACTTGAATTTAGACCACGCTACGCCACTGCATTATGTCTTACGGGATGAGCAGTCTTGCACTCCGCACTCCACGGTACAAAGGAACAGCGAGGTTAATTAACAAGACTCCTATCTATCCTCATTGGGGGGTTCTATAATAAACATGCCACTCCTCAGGTTACGAACCCAGTACTCTGCACCGCTATAGGACCTGCCAACCAACCCAGCAGTGCTATAGTCTGTGTCTTTTAGATTGAGAAGTTTTCAGGTTCAAAAGATGAGAAAGCGAGATGTATTATTATTATTTTCAACTTCAACACAGTAATAAAACATATACTGATTATTATTATTTTAAGAGTTTTGATAGAGGGAACTGCAACTGGTATGGTCTTATCGTTCCGAAATCGAAGAGAGAAGGAAGACAGGAAAGGAGAAAGCCAACCGTTCCGAGAACGAACTTTATCCCATCAGGATAAAATCCGCCCCGGACGGGAATCGAACCCGCGGCCTAGCGCTTACAAGGCAGACGCACTACCAACTAAGCTAACTAGGCTGGCAATAAATACAATTAAAAGTACTTTTAACTCGAGATGTGTTCTCGACCATTAGAGGGTGAAAAGTAAAAGTAATGAGCAGTCGATTTACCTGGAAAGTAAGTTATCCATGATATTGATACAAGCAGTAAGATCCATGTTAACATGATGATTGCAATGATCAGAACATGAGGTTAGATAACACCAGCTGAGATCTGCTTACATGTTTCCTTCCAATGTAGGTACCACAAGATACGAGAGGTAAGTACCTACGAAATACGCCTCCTGATTAATATTAATCCTTTGGGTTAAGGTGCTACGGTGAACACACGCCACTGATTTTGATTAAACCTACCCGATTAACACATTTCTTTTTTGGTTTAGTTGGGTTGAAAATTTTACAACTGAAATTAAAAATGTACCTATTAGGATTACGTACACGGTCTTCGAAGTAGGTACCTATAATGAAATAGGTACCTATAACCTATAATGAAGTAGGTACCTATAATGAAGGCACCCCTACCCTCGTCAAATGATTGAAAAACAATAACTGACAAGGGCAAAAGTTGCCTATTTAAAAGAAAATACCTCAGCAGGTAAAATAACAGACAATATTGAGAATGGACAGGTAAGTACCAAGTAAGCAAATTTATGTTGAGGGAAGGGAGGTACCACAAATAAGTACCTACTAGGTACGAATACCTATTTGGAAAAAAGATCGTGTTTTGCAAAATAGGTACCTACATATTATTAGGTAAGAGCTTTTTGAGAAAAATAAATTAATTTTATTTAAACAACTTTTATTTTCTGCATTAAGTTTTTATTTACATCTTCATCTAAGACGTTTATTTGATGGTACATGTATTTAATTTTTCACTTGCTCACCAAAATACGGAGAAAAATCTAAACACACAGGGAAGGTTAAAACTGTTAAAAGGTATTTTAGAAGAAAAATAAAATAAACTAATTAATTACCTAATTACCAATATTAAATTATTATTAAAATAATCCACAGGTGAAAAATCGCATTTATGTAGATTCCCAACACGCGTTCGGTGACGTAAATATTATACACGGGGTAGTCGGAACAGACACAAACCTCAAGATACTGAACTGAAGATGAAGATACCAGCAACTTTCACACGGTGTATGCAGCTCAGACCTTGCTGCTGCTGGATTAGAAGAGGGGGTAGAATTGTTCTTGTGTAATGGTTATCGACTCATAGGTGTTACTACTGTGTATACTGTGTACCTACTGTATGGGTACAAAGCATAACTTTATTAGCATGTATGCTTGTAAGTGACGTGCATAGTGCTTGTAGATACCTTTATACATCAATAAGCTATGTATGTACATGTACATGTGTCTATCTATTATTAATTTACATAAGTCAGAACCAGGAAACTTCTGATGACGTAAATATCACTGGCACTGATCTAGCAAACTATAATGCGTTCCTCTTAAGATACCTCTATAGTTCCTATCTCAATAGATATATCGGCCGATGACAATCTATCCTAAGCTAGGTTATGCTTAATGCGTATGTTCATAAGAAAATATGTTATTCAATAATCAATATCCATGTTTATAGGAAAACATCTCGGTAGAGGAATAACGGAAACAGACACGAAGTGGAAAACCCAAACTTATTTTCTTATAAGAAGCACATGATGTAATGGAAAATCCTATTTTTTGCATGTGAGAGGCAAATAAAGAAAGAACTGGCATTGGATTCGAGATTTGTTTAGCAGATAGGTAGTTGTTAGCACTGATCACATCAGAATTGTCCTCACAAATCTCACAAAGCTGAGTGCACCACGAAATACTAATAGTCAGCAGCACGTTTTGTCACAGCTGAGAACTCATTACACTGTTCAAAGTGGAACGAATTTCATGACTGGAAGTAGAAACAATATTATAATTCATTCACTGTCTTCTCTCGAAAATAAAATAACAAACTTGAAACTGACTTCAAATCGAGAAAACTCACTCACGTCATGTCTTGCTTTGAGTTGAGGTTTCAAAATGGCGGAGTTCCCTGGTTTGAAAAACAAGTCATAAAACCGAATTTTAATTGATTCTTAATTGAGGTTTTGTATTCTGCAATAAACTGAATGATAAGCATGACATTACAAGACAAGATAAGTAGGTATGTATGTACATGATTTTCTCACAGCAAGATCTCATTCTTAAAACTTCGAGTCAACTCCTTGTAGGGAAGAACTATAGAATTGAGGACTATGAGTTCCCCGGGTACAGTTACCCCATCCCCCAGTATAGTGATGGAAGGATTCAGCTTACCATTCGAGTTAAACAGGGGAGGATTATCCATCTTAGCAAATGCTTTGTTAGGATTCGGATCACAGGGTGTTCCTTCAACACGGGACCAGTTCCCTACCTTGGAATTACGCCCGACGATACTATTAAGGACCAGACTGTGGTTGCCTATGCTAGCACCTTGTAGTATGATGTGGTTTAGTATTCGACACCATAATAGAGCTTCAAGGGTTAGGTGGTAGAGAACACCTCAGACATTAACATACTGTAAAATAATCTTCTATGTACCAGCGAGTGACTTGACTAAATAGTGTAAAACAAAACAGGCATGTTCTATAGGTAGATAGGTACCAGAAAGACGATTAGATTATAGCCTACAGGTAGGTAGTCTTAAAGTCTGGAAGTTAGACACCATCACCGGAGAAGTAGATTGCGAGACAAAGTTTAGCTCAGAAATTGTTCACACTTATCACCGCACCGTTCCGATTGATTAGGTCCCGGGTTCGATACCCGGAAAGGTAACATTATCTATACCTAGATGTGGATGACCTGTGGTCGCTTTCATTTCAGTGCGACCTGCATCGGTGGCGTAGCGGTCAAGACGTTCGCCTGGTAAATAGGAGACCGTGAGTTCAATCTCAGCTGAGGCATGAAATTTTATCCTTGCTGGTTTAGTATTCGACACCATAATAGAGCTTCAAGGGTCAAGGGTTAGGTGGTAGAGAACACCTCAGACATTAACATACTGTAAAATAATCTTCTATATGTACCAGCGAGTGACTCGACTAAATAGTGTAAAACAAATGGTTTAGTATTCGACACCATAATAGAGCTTCAAGGGTTAGGTGGTAGAGAACACCTCAGACATTAACATACTGTAAAATAATCTTCTGTGTACCAGCGAGTGACTCGACTAAATAGTGTAAAACAATACAGGCATATTCTATAGGTAGATAGGTACCAGCCGATTAGATTATAGCCCATACATAGGTAGTCTTAAAGTCTGGAAGTTAAGACGGGACCAGTTCCCTACCTTGGAATTACGCCCGACGATACTATTGAGGACCAGACTGTGGTTGCCTATGCTAGCGCCTTGTAGTATGATAGACTCCTTGATACGTACACCAGGACCTATGACAGCGCCATCATCTATGCTAACATTAGGTCCCACAATAGCTGTCGGGACCAGTTTCCTACCTTGGAATTACGCCCGACGATACTATTGAGGACCAGACTGTGGTTGCCTATGCTAGCGCCTTGTAGTATGATGGACTCCTTGATACGTACACCAGGGCCTATGACAGCGCCATCATCTATGCTAACATTAGGTCCCACAATAGCTGTTGGATGTACACTGGCAGAACTATGAATATACACGTCTCCTATGGTTTTACATTGAGATGAACATTGTAATCGCTCAGGATGTCTGGTCTTGTAGAGTTGTAAGTAATGTCTGTTAGCATAGATAGCAGAACCTGCAGACTTGAGTTGAGACCACCACTTGCTTGTCTGATACACATAGGCCTTTCCACTACCAGCAAGAGGCATGATGATCTCTTTCTCTAGCTGAATATGATTGAAATCCGTATCCTTTCCATTCACCATGTAGTTACCATTGTAGAATTCATCCTGTTTACTTTGGAATACAGCAGCTATGTTTTGGAAGATATCCAGGGAGAATAGATACACACCACAGTTTACCAGAGTAGATACAAATGTAGAGGGTTTCTCAACATAATGGGAGATCTCTGAGGTTTGCTGTTTCCTTACAATACATCCATAGTAGACAGACTGCTGTCTAGTAGCCTCGGTAGCCATCACAGTCACTAAACTGTTGGGACAAGTTTTATGGAATTCCAACATTTCATTGAGGGAGAAGTCTGCACACACATCGCCATTGAGTACAAAGAATGCATCAGGATTACCACATCGGATCTGATCTCTAAAGTGAAATATACCGCCTCCTGTACCCAATGCAATGAATTCCTGTAGATACCGTATGTTGATCTTGTATTCCTGTACCATGTCCAATACAAACTTATGCAGATCTGCTGATGGATAATATCCCAGAATTCCTGTAGATACCTTATGTTGATCTTGTATTCCTGTACCATGTCCAATACAAACTTTTGCAGATCTGCTGATGGATAATATCCCAGGATAATAATCTCCTTCAGGTTTGGAACTTGGACACAAGCTTCAATGTGGTGTTGTATCATTGGTAGTCCAGCCACAGGAAACAAAGGTTTGGGTGAGTCCAGGGAGAGAGGTCGGAATCTTGTGCCCTTCAGAGGACCAGGTGTTGTATCATTGGTAGTCCAGCCACAGGAAACAAAGGTTTGGGTGAGTCCAGGGAAAGAGGTCGGAATCTTGTGCCCTTCAGAGGGCCCCCAATCAAAATCACAGCTTTCAACATGTTTCTTTGCACTTCTTAACACAATGAAATAAGAGCTGAAGAAACTCTACAGCAGAAAATAACAAAATATATGAAAAGCAACAAAGTGAGATCTTGACAAGATGAAATGCAATGTCTATTCAAAAGTTGTCATATGTCTCATCAGATTGTTAACAAACTTGTCAATCTTCTTTAAATCCTGACTCATTTCAGTTTTATAAATCAAGCACACATTGTCATCAGTCATTTTCAACTTGAGATATCCATTCTTGTGATCATACTTCATAGAATATCTAGCCTGGAACACAAGAAAGAACAAAGAAATTGTTTAAAATTAATTATTCAACAAGACTGTACCTATAATATTAGAAGTAGAGAGATTAATTTAAACTTCACGGAGGTCCCTTTTTATAAATCAAGCACACATTGTCATCAGTCATTTTCAACTTGAGATATCCATTCTTGTGATCATACTTCATAGAATATCTAGCCTGAAACACAAGAAACAACAAAGAAAATGTTTATAATTAATTATTCAACAAGACTATACCTATAATATTAGAAGTTGAGAGATTAGTTTAAACTTCACGGAGGTCCCCTTGATGTTTCTCCCGTTTCGGTCTTCGCGTGTGATTTTGATTAATTTTTTATATGAATAGTTATACTGCATCTAATACCCTATTTGAAGAGATTTTCAACAGCAATAAATCCTTTGTGTATCGAACTAAATTAAAAACTTCATAATTTACCATCTCCTATCATTTATCATCGTCTTGTTTCTAATTTGATAACTTTTTTGAAAATACCATCAAACTCTACACTTTAGAATGTGTGCTCATCTGCTCATTAAGTGTTGGTGATAATTACCCTAACCTATCGACTGTAGAGTGTTGTCAATGATCAGCCGAAATGTGATAAACTAATTGACTTATGCTGTATGTCGTTCAGATTATCTGATGCCACTTTTTCTGCTTCTATTTTCTTAATCTTCCTTGTCAGAAGCTTTTCGCAGCAGGGGATATTGCAATCTGCATCCAGTCTTGTGTATTACAATTTATACACTTCAGTGCAAAAATTGCGGACAAAGTGCTGAATGGTTTGATCGAAATCAGTCTTTTTGGATGATTTAACGTATTTTTAAACTTTTTTTGACACCAGCTATAAGCTGATGTTATTCTTCTTTATCTTCAAGAACTGCGTCCATGATTGTCTAGTTGTTTCTCGTATTTTTAATGGAAATATTGTCGATACTGAAAAAGTTCCTATCTTGAAAAGTCATAATATATCCCAAATTGTCTGCACATGAGCGTATCCTGAGGATCATTTTGCAAAAAAGAAGTCTAAAATATCTTGAAAAATGGATTTTTAATGAGGAAAAGAAGAAAAATGTCGATTTTTTGATTTTTTTGTTGAAAATAAGCAAAGATGGATATGATATTTTATTGAAAAAACTGACAAAATATGTGTTGAAAAATGATAATAGGGGGAAATAACTAAAAATAACTTCAAATTTTACATGTTTTGGGAGTTGGGAGAAAAAAAATCTCTTTACCATGAAAAATTACCTATAATAAAAAAAATGAAATAAAAAATGAAAAAATCTAAGAGGGGGAAATAACTAAAAATAACTTCAAATTTTACATGTTTTGGGAGTTGGGAGAAAAAAAATCTCTTTACCATGAAAAATTACCTATAGTAAAAAAATGAAATAAAAAATGAAAAAATCTAAGACTTTTGAATGTCTGACGAGTTATCTGAGAATTTTGAACGTCAGAGTTATAGAAAAAGTTGACGTTAAAAATGTCGCACACCGGTGTGCGACATGCAATAAAAATAGGGAATCAGTCTAAAATTAGTACCGATTTTAAAAAAAGTGCATCGTCGCACACATACGTGCGACGAGATTTTACAAAAAGTGCATGTCGCACAAATAAGTGCGCCGTTGGGCCCCTGGGTAAATTCTTCAAAATATGGCTTGGCACTCAAAGTGTTAATTAGTTCTTCATGGTTTTTTTTTACAAAAAGTGCATGTCGCACAAATAAGTGCGCCGTTGGGCCCCTGGGTAAATTCTTCAAAATATGGCTTGGCACTCAAAGTGTTTTAACAATTCGCACTTGTAGCTATTACGAAATATTACAGAAGAAAACCTTTAAAAGAAATTGCATAACATTTTATAATGGTGGCTCACAGACAGGTATAATAATAGTCAGTTTTCTGTGACGTCCATATTGCGAAATGTGAAATGAAACTTTCAAAAAGTTCCGTTCAGGAACGCAGCCCAGAACATTGGATGTATTCTTTTTCCATTTGCCCCCACAGAAAAATGCCCGTCCTTGTAGAAACCTTGATTAAATCATCTAACTTGGGCCAAACTTACCAAAATTTGGTAACTTAATTACGAGTATCAAAAAATTTGATCATTTTCATAGTTCCTTCATAAAATTCCTCATTGTACCTATGTTGATAGTATTGTTTAGATTAGGAGTAGGTACTTTGGCTTGCAAACTTTCAAAAAGTTGCGTTCAGGAACGCAGCCCAGAACATTGGATGTATTCTTTTTCCATTTCCCCCCACAGAAAAATGTCCGTCCTTTTAGAAACCTTGATTAAATCATCTAACTTGGGGCCGAACTTACCAAAATTTGGTAACTTAATTACGAGTATCAAAAAATTTGATTATTTTCATAGTTCCTTCATAAAATTCCTCATTGTACCTATGTTGATAGTATTGTTTGGATTAGGAGTAGGTACTTTGGCTTGCAGAAAATGCCCTCAAAGGGTTGAAAGATCAATGGAACATGTTGTAAGACACAAGACACAAGTGAATAAAATAAAAAATCTGAAGAAAAAATATTGAGACGCTACACAATATTGTGGTATGTTTCATTTGTATGCTATGTTTTCAAATCGTCTTATTAAAGCCTCCTTTGATTTTCAAGCTGAAGGTTTGCAATTATTTATTGGACTCGTAACAATACTTGTTGCAATGAGATGGTACGTAGGTTCGAACGTTGCTGAACTTTGAAATTTATGGGAGGAACAGCACATTCTTTCTCTGAAGATCCGTCTGTACAAGAGAGTCCTGTCGTCATGGAAGGCTGTTAAGGTAGAAATACACTACTATCACGTCACGTGACGTGACTTGACGTGATGATAGTGTGGCTATCCTGAACGAGATTACCTACAATGTTATCTGGGAAAACCATTGACTATTTGTGGACACAGCTCAACAACCCTCAAATCAGTGAGATGAGTCTTGTGAATTGCTCCAAAAACGCATACAACTTTCTGATCCGTGCCAATCTGCCAATTCACCTCAATGAGAGGCTATAGTTATTTATTTTGAGAATCAACCACAGAAAAACATAGTAATTTAAGATTACAAGCCAAACACCTCGTCAAATCTGTCTCCAGCTGGGAAGGTCCCCTCCACACTTGCCCCATTCCCGCGCTGGACGGCCAAACCAATCCTTTGGTAGAGGAAGGATTTCGCCTTCACGTCACCTGTCTTTTCGCAGAGCCGGTTCCCAATCTCATCAATGAAAATTTTCATCTCGTTGCAGAACGGGCCCATTGTCTCCAGAGCGAGACCTTTGAAGATGTACCCGTCTTGGATAAGGTTTGCATATTTTATTCTTTTTCTTTGGCAGGCGGCTTCGGCTGCGGATCGTGCTTGGGTGGATTCACCTCAATTAGTTCTTAATAACTCAATTTCATCTCTTATCCTTTATGCTCCAGTATGCTGGTATATCAAACCTTAATTAGCAACAATCCTAGGACCAGCTCCAACCTTAATTACTTCCAATCCTAGTACCCATACGCGTAGTTTATTAATTTGTGTGCCTATAACATGAAACCCAGGAAGTGGGTTCTTCTGGATTTTGTATACCAAGTTATTATTTGATTAACAACAGGAACAAAAAGTCCCCCCCCTTTTCATTTCTCAAGTGCTTCCACAATTATGATATGACAGATGGTGTCGAGACTAGAAATTGAGATAAGAGTTGAGCTGAGTCCACACTACATCGAAGTCGACCGAGTGTGGACGCACCTTAATTAACCGATTTAGGCCCTTTTTGAGTGAAGGATTGTGTGGACTGGGGGACCCATTAGGTGGACAGTACTCGGGAAGAAAAAGCACAATTAAAATTATTTCTGTGCTCTTTGGTCTTGATTTTGGTGAAATTTTTCTCAACTCTGTAGTGAGAGTGACCTCAAACATCAATACTTGTATGCCGTGACGTCACGTATCAAAAGTTTACAAAACTTACTCTTTTATCCAGGCCATTTAGCTCGGGATCTAGAAATCATTGAAAAATTCCATAGATCCTCATGCTTTAGTTTTTGGAGATCGAAAAACTATAAGCTTCAATTGAATTTCTCTTCAACACATGCATTGCCTCTTCTAAGAGTTGTCTAGTCAGTCATCAGTCAGTCACCCATATTTGTCCAAACGATTCGCCCCTATACCACTGGACATGTCCCTACGCCTCTGAAATGAGAAGGGTTGTTTAATGAAGTATTTGTATCAATAAGCCAATATGCAGCCCACGGCCTTGTGCCCTCAGAACGTAACACATGCATTGCCTCTTCTAAGAGTTGTCTAGTCAGTCATCAGTCAGTCACCCATATTTGTCCAAACCATTCGCCCCTATACCACTAGACATGTCGCTACGCCTCTGAAATGAGAAGGGTTGTTTAATGAAGTAGATATTTGTATCAATAAGCCAATATGCAGCCCACGGCCTTGTGCCCTCAGAACGACAGTTGTTCATACAACAGTGTGGTTATACAAACCCCCATTCATGTATTTCAACATTATTACTATAGCCCTTTATCATTATTACTATAGTTATTAATACCCTATTGATATCATCACTAACCCCATTCAAAGATAAGCTTAATAGAGATACTCGTTATGTTGCTAACTAATGTTTTGTTTGGGGATCTTCTAATAGAAATCATGTTATCGTTTCATATAGGTTGTATTGTATGGCCTGGATATTTCATATCTTCTACATTTCCACGGCCACTATCTGCCTCATTTACTTTTTGATGAGAAATACTTGTATGAATGGGTTGAGTTCTATGTTTTTGGAGACTTTTTTCCATTTTCCATTCTGTACTAAAATTCACCTTCATGATCATATCGGTCAAGACAAGACATTCATAACATTGTATGAGGCCTCTTGGTCATTGAATTCATTGAAAAAACGAAGGGACTTCCAGATTTCAACTCGAAATTATTCCATGAATTTGTCTGATCTTTCGTGATCTGTACTTCTATTGATCCCCAGTTCACTGATCTACTACCAATAACATTGTAGGGTTTGCAGTGTGTGGGTTTTGCTGATGAGTACTGTTACAAAACTAATACACCCTCACAATAATCACAATCACGGTACTACTTATTCTAACAGAAGAGTAAGACAGTGACATATTAGTATAAAATAGTAATTTAGTACTAGATTATAAAGGAAAGCATCTGTGCTGTGACTACCATCATATTACCACAACGTTACGGAGATCTAATAACTACTACATAGTATATATAGTGAAAAGAAGTGGGGGAAAGGCAGAGACTATCATAATAAATGGAGAAAGAAGTAGAGGGAACCTACTTATAAGGAAATGGGAGAAGGCGTAACAGAGATGATTAAGAAGGAAAAACATAGCAGACCATCAGCTATGGACCAGGATCGTAAACACTCGGATAATTATGCAAATGAGATGGGCATTCCGCCAGTCGATAGATTACAGAGGACAAAACCTACTTATCAGCATCAGCAATTAGTAACAGAGCTCCGCGTTGTAGGAGGAAGGAGGCTAACTGAAGGCGACATCCATATTATGGATTCCATAAGACACAGCTGGGGGAGTAAATATGTAGAAGACAACATTCACAATATACGTTTTGCAGAAGGTTCTAAGTTCAATGTCCATCGCATTCGCAAAAATTTTGTACTCGTATTTTGATATGTAAATGTTTCAACAAATTACTTTCTGGTGATCTTGTGTTGACCCACTACCTAATACATAGTGGAATTTTGTGTCTGTTCTCTCCCATACTAGGTGATGGTCATTCTACGACACATGGTGAAAAAGGCGGTAAAACGCTATTTTTGACCCTTAATTTGGTTACCTTGTGACGTAAAAAAAGAACCGTATCAGAGTGTTGCAAAAATTCAAGAATACTCCAACCCTGGTATTCCCTCGCAAGACCGTCCATCCCTGCCGCGACCATTAGAATCTAAACCAGGCTCATTATGGCATAATTATGTACAAGACATAGCAGCATCCAACGTAATATCTCAACATTACATTGAAATGTTTAGTGCCCAACCACACATAACCATTTTGTGAATATAGACTTCCCCTCCGGGGGATTTAACGCCATTCGATTTATGCATATTTAGCCTCTATTTGGTACGCTCTATTAGATGGGTAAGGTGATTGACTAATAATAGTGTTCGCCGGTGTTGGTGTTGTCTGAAATTATCTGCTGGGTTGTCTGATATTATTATAATTTGTTGGGCTGTCTGATAACATAGCTTTTCTTTGTAATCTTATTCGAGGTACGACTATCATTAAAGACTAATTTAGCTCGAGTTTGCACTGAGGGAAAAGCCGGAAAACTGAACACAATGTTGGCAAGGGTTGCAAAATGCATATTAGAAATGGACGATAAAAGGGAAACCATTATGTGTCTTGTATCCATTTACCTGTATCAGAGTGTTGCAAAAATTCAAGAATACTCCAACCCTGGTATTCCCTCGCAAGACCGTCCATCCCTGCCGCGACCATTAGAATCTAAACCAGGCTCATTATGGCATAATTATGTACAAGACATAGCAGCATCCAACGTAATGTCTCAACATTACATTGAAATGTTTAGTGCCCAACCACACATAATCATTTTGTGAATATAGACTTGCCCTCCGGGAGATTTAACGCCATTCGATTTATGCATATTTAGCCTCTATTTGGTACCCACTATTAGATGGGTAGGGTGATTGACTAATAATAGTGTTCGCCGGTGTTGGTGTTGTCTGAAATTATCTGCTGGGTTGTCTGATATTATAATTTGTTGGGCTGTCTGATAACATAGCTTTTCTTTATAATCTTATTCGAGGTACGACTATCATTAAAGACTAATTTAGCTCGAGTTTGCATTGAGGGAAAAGTGCCGGTGTTGGTGTTGTCTGAAATTATCTGCTGGGTTGTCTGATATTATTATAATTTGTTGGGCTGTCTGATAACATAGCTTTTCTTTATAATCTTATTCGAGGTACGACTATCATTGAAGACTAATTTAGCTCGAGTTTGCATTGAGGGAAAAGTCGGAAAACTGTGAACACAATGTTGGCAAGGGTTGCAAAATGCATATTAGAAATGGACGATAAAAGGGAAACCATTATGTGTCTTGTATCTATTTACCTTTATTGGGACAATGAGACTTGAAACGTTGCCTTTCTTCTGGCCATGTTCGTAAAACACAGAAGGCAAATGTCTCGTGTGACGTACGTTTAAGACCTTTGCTTTGTTTTCTACAGTAAATTGGTTTGGGCTATTCTCGTATAAATTTGTTTGGCCCGTTACGTTTGCCTATTCTTGCACATTTTAAAGTATCTTATAGAACAGTCCAGATTTTTTTAGCCTATATGTCCTGTAAGATTCTATGTACATTTTAGCCCATGATCTTGGACACAAAATCTTCATTCATGGGGTGATACCATGATCTTGGACATAAAATCTTCATTCATGGGGTGATAAAGTCCACATTTTAGTCCATAACCTCAGAGCCAATCGAGTCAATCCAGCCGATTCCTTCAAATGACTAATGTTAGTTCAATCTCAATGTCGTCGTATATATCAATGTCCAGACCAGTCTATACCTATTCTTGCACATTTTAAAGTATCTTATAGAACAGTCCAGATTTTTTTAGCCTATATGTCCTGTAAGATTCTATGTACATTTTAGCACATGATCTTGGACATAGAATCTTCATTCATCGGGTGATAAAGTCCACATTTTAGTACATAACCTCAGAGCCAATCGAGTCAATCCAGCCGATTTCTTCAAATGACTAATGTTAGTCCAATCTCAATGTCGTCGCTAGAATGACTATTTATCAATGTCCAGACCAGTCTCGTCTCGAGACAAGAATCCTGGTATAAATCTCGTCCACATAATTATTATCTGTTAAGAATCAATAAGAACAACTGGTTTCTTGTCTTTACCTAGAAGTTCCGCTGAAATGTTCTTTCCAGATCTCGGAATGGTTAAATTCCATTACCATTTGTCTTTTCTATCCTCTATTCTGTCTTCAGATTCTTTATTTTTTAATAATGTCTTTGGCGTCTTTAATTCGCTCGAGACAAGAATCCTGGTATAAATCTCGTCCACATAATTATTATCTGTTAAGAATCAATAAGAACAACTGGTTTCTTGTCTTTACCCAGAAGTTCCGCTGAATTGTTCTTTCCAGATCTCGAAATGGTTAAATTCCATTACCATTTGTCTTTTCTATCCTCTATTCTGTCTTCAGATTCTTTATTTTTTAACAATGTCTTTGGCGTCTTTAATTCTTTATTATAAACTTATAAAGGAAATGAAGAGTCTTTAATTCTTTATTATAAACGTATAAAGCAAATGAAGAGCATTTTCTTTTGTTTCTTGAATCCGTATTTTGTGGATATTGTTTTGTGAGAGTATTTGTTTGTCTCTTTGCTAAATGGGATGAGATTGTGTGCTTCTGCTTCTTTTTAGTTTCATGTTACGGTCTATCTAGGCTGCAAAAGAATCTTTCATAAGATCCTTCTTTTTCAACATTATTTACTTGAATTCTGCTTTTTTCATTATTTAAATACTTATTTAGGGTAGGTATACCTAATATGTTGTATTCCATTTGTAAATTTAAAACCCATACGCCCACTTCACGCTAACTTTCACATGAATCAACATGGTGCATAATCAACATGTTGCATACAGTCCTAATCCACATGTTGCATTTGTTTCAACACATTCCATGTCCTATTGGGTATTAGGCCTCGGCAGATTCTGTAGGTGTTGAACTGTTCTTGTTTTGTACAGGCCTCTATCGCTCTATCTATATGTTCTGTTAGTCTGGTAGCTTCCCACATGAAATTCCTTTGGAATATATTCCATGTCCTTAATATCTCTCCACATGTCCTTAATACATATCTCAAAAATTTGCTTTCAAGATTCTTTTGGTTCCGGTTTCATTAGTCGAACATAAATTGTTTTTTATTTGTTCAAATTTTAATCTCCTGATTTTATTTTTGTTCGTTTTCATTTTAATCTTTAATTTTATTTCATGTTGATTTTATTTTAATCTGAAATTACGTTCCTAGGGACCCACTCTGGTATTTGGGTTGGTGATTATGAGATGTGTGCGTGAGTGGAGACAGTTAGCAAGGAGGAGATTTTAACTGCCGATAGTTGTGTGTATTGGGATTTTTTTTTTTTTTACTTTTTGGTGATTATTTTGGTATACATATTTGGCATGTGAGAATTTAGAGTTCAGTCAGTATAACTCTAGGAATTATAGCCTAAAACTCCTACTATGTTTACATATTTTGTGTTGTTTTTTTTTTCTTCCAGGATTTTAGGTCACATTTTTTGTGCTGGCGTGGAAATTTTGAACACTAAATTTGGTGCTCTGAAACAGAGAGGGAGAGAGGAAGAAGGAAAGAGAAGTATAGTTTTTGAAAGAGGAAAGGAGAGAGAGAGTAGTTGAGAGAGAGGGGTGCGAGTGCACTGCGTCGCAATGTGCGCGGTAGTATTGAATCCAATGGTTTACAAAAACTGCTTTGCTGTGCTGCGTGACTGTGCTGCTTAGCTACGTCTCAATGTGCGCCGGGCCTCTTGAAACGTTGCCTTTCTTCCGGCCATGTTCGTAAAACACTGAAGGCAAATGTCACGTGTGACGTACGTTTAAGACCTTTGCTTTGTTTTCTACAGTAAATTGGTTTTGGCTATTCTCGTATAAATTCGTTTGGCCTGTTACGTTTGCCTATTCTTGCACATTTTAAAGTATCTTATAGAACAGTCCAGATTTTTTTAGCCTATATGTCCTGTAAGATTCTATGTACATTTTAGCACATGATCTTGGACATAGAATCTTCATTCATCGGGTGATAAAGTCCACATTTTAGTACATAACCTCAGAGCCAATCGAGTCAATCCAGCCGATTTCTTCAAATGACTAATGTTAGTCCAATCTCAATGTCGTCGCTAGAATGACTATTTATCAATGTCCAGACCAGTCTCGTCTCGAGACAAGAATCCTGGTATAAATCTCGTCCACATAATTATTATCTGTTAAGAATCAATAAGAACAACTGGTTTCTTGTCTTTACCTAGAAGTTCCGCTGAAATGTTCTTTCGAGATCTCGGAATGGTTGAATTTCATTACCATTTGTCTTTTCTATCCTCTATTCTGTCTTCAGATTCTTTATTTTTTAACAATGTCTTTGGGGTCTTTAATTGCTTTTTATAAACTTATAAAGGGAAATGAAGGGAGTCTTTAATTCTTTGGATTATTGAACACGGGGTATAAGCAAATGAAAGCATTGTTCTTTTCTTGTTTCTTGAATCCGTATTTTGTGGTGGATTTCGTTTTGGTGGGGAGAGTATTTGTTTTGGTCTCTGTGGCTTGCTAAATGGGATGAGATTGTGCTGCTTTCTGGCGTTCTTTTGTAGGGTTTCCATGTTAGGTCTACTAGGGGCTGCAGTGCCCGGGGAGCAGCTTGCGTCGACCCACGACGGGCCAGGGAATCTTTCATAAGTCCCTTCTTTTTTCAACATTATTTACTTGCAATTCTGCTTTTTCATTTTTAAATACTTATTTAGGTAGGTAACCTCAATATTGTTGTATTTCCTTTGGTTAATTTAAAAACCCATTACGGGCCCCACTCACGGCTACTTTCCCGATGAATCAACATTGGTGCATAATCAACATGTTGCATACAG